>NC_090240.1:218890-491623 GCF_024489055.1 Chanodichthys erythropterus
TTAGCGCTGTTCTGCCTGAAGAAACGCACTCCCAAAACCTTCAGACCATCTTCACATAAGCTATATCCCTCAATGGCTGTCTCCCGCCTAGCCCATCGACCTACATACATGACGGCTGACTTTGACATGTTCACTTTCGCCCCTGTAACCCTCCCAAAATCTCCCAAAATCTTGCTTGTTTTTCTAAAAAATCCTGCCTTGATGTCAAAAATGCGTCATGTCATCTGCATACAGCGACACCTTTGCTTGCAGACCTCCAGCCCCCCGGGCATGTGCAGGCCAGTAAAGGCCTGACATGCCCTTAAACGGGGAGAGCTAAAGGTTCAATGAACAAAATATAAAGAAGAGGGGAGAGAGGACATCCTCGTCTTACTCCTCCCAGCTGCTCCAACTGACTCTGTCAGGAAACCATTAACTTTAAACTTACCCTTACCGCCCCCCTTATACAATAAACGAACCCACGCCCTGATACTTGCCCCAAAACCTACCCTCTCAAGAACTGCAAACAAAAAAGGAGAGAGACTAACTCGATCAAAAGCTTTCTCCTGGTCGAGGCTCAAAATTGCCAGCACAGAAAGCTGCCGTTGCTCAGCCCACCCAATAGCATCTCTGATCAAAGTCAAATTTAGGCTGCCAGAGCCGGCCTGGTGCCCCACAAGTCACTGGTCTGGGTGCACCACCTTCCCCACCACAGACCTCATTCGTATAGCTATGACCTTCGCAAGGATTTTATAGTCAGTAGTAAGGAGAGTGATGGGCCTCCAGTTTATTAAATCTGTCTTATCTCCCTTTCCCTTATATAAAAGGGCCTTAGACATGCCCTGTCCTCATAGAAGCTGTGAGTGACCCAGTCATCAGGCTCTCATTATACACCTCCAACCAGGTCCTGTCCAATAAGTTGCCAAAAGGAGCAGTATATCTCTAACTGGCAACCCATCACAGCCAGGAGCTGTCCCTTTCCTAAGTGATGCCATTGCCTCTTCTGCCTCCTGCAAAGACACACCTCCCCCTTTCCCCACGTGGCAGCATCATCACCCTCCAAGACACTCTCTAAACTTGTCAAGAACACCCTCGCCTGAGAGTCTACCAAACCTCACAAAAAAGCTGTTTATAAAAAACTGCCACCGTCTTCAACATTTCAGCTGTAGATGTAACATTACACGCTTCTCTGTCTTTAACCCTTCTATTGCATTTCCTCTGCTGCTGTCTCCCCACAGAGGCAAAAAAAATATTTTGATGGACCCTCCTCTAAAAACCGTCTCCTTGCACCCATTTCTAACATAAATTTCCTTCTGCTTCCTTCATATAAAAACCTTTAACCCTCTCTTGGATAGCATAGAATCTGCCCCACTCCCTCAGCTGCCTCTCTGCCCTCCTGAGTACCCATAAGGACTGCATCTCCCTAATCCTTAACACTAATGAGCCCTCGTCTTTTTACTTTTTGCCTTAGCACTCCCCCACCATCTACAGAAGTTAGCTATTCTCTCTTTTACTCCCTCCCACCACTGAGCCTGCGTTTCAAACAGACACTTCCAAATTCTGCCAGGCCCTGTATAGGTGCTTAAACACTTGAACAAAAATCCATCCTGAAGGAAAGATCTGGAGAAACTTCAAACCTCCAAGATCCTCTCCCCCTCTGAATACCCCCAACCCTCCATCTCGACTCCTATCATACAATGATCAGACAACCAAAACCTAGGCAAGAAGAAGAAATCATCAACCTTAACTCCTGCTGACACAAACACATAATCCAAAACGTAGATTTTTCCCCTCTACTTTATTTCTCCAAGTAAAGCCCTCCAAAGCCCCTTCCCACCACTTTAAAGGAGTCATAAAGAGAAAAACTCTTAAGGAGGAAAGCCATAATCACCCTTTGGCTCCCTATCTAAAGAAACATTAAAATCCCCTCCCAAAACCACCTTCCGATTTGTATAAAACAAAGGTTTTAATAAATTAAAGAAACCCCCTCTCTCCTCCCTCTTACTAGGCGCATATACATTAATCAGTCTGATGCTAACACCCCTTCATCTTACATCAGCATACAACACCCTCCCCCGGAACTACCATTAAATTCTCTTCAATGACAAATTCCTGAGAGTTAAAAAGTATTCCCACCCCATCTGCCATCACATTCCCTGCCCCCCACATAGATGGACCTTTTCCCCCAGTCCTTTGCAAAAAGAAGCTCATCTCTGCTGTTCTCTAAATGACATTCCTGTAAAAACATAATGTCAAAATATAACAGAACTCAAGGACTCAAAAAAAGCTTATCCTTGCGTTTTGCCATTTTCAATCCTCTTACATTTTAGAGTGGCCACCTCAGCCCCCCATTTTAGGCAAACACTAAGAGAAAAACAGTCCTTATCCCTTATCCCCTCCAAAACCTCCCTTCCCACCCCCTGTGGTACATCCCTTCACCCTTCTAGCTACTACCATCCGTCC
Organism: Chanodichthys erythropterus; assembly: GCF_024489055.1. Lineage (NCBI taxonomy): Eukaryota > Metazoa > Chordata > Actinopteri > Cypriniformes > Xenocyprididae > Chanodichthys > Chanodichthys erythropterus. The sequence goes on from NC_090240.1 coordinate 221,333, forward strand.
ACCCCTGAGAATCATCTTCAGTACTCTCCCCCACACTCTCCCCACTCCATCCCCCCTCCCCCCCATCCCCCCCCCTCCCCTCATACTACTTCTTTAAAAGCACAACACGCCTTCTCCCGCTCCCGCTTCCCCGAGTCATGTAAAGATACCAAGTCCTCCAAAGAAACAAAAGTCTTTACTGTCTCAATCTTGCTGCATTTTCGGTGCCCTCTGCCGTCCTCTCCTCCGCCATCTTCTTCCACCGCTGCGCCGACGTCCTCTTCCCCCTGATATCTCCCATCCTCGCTGTCTCCGCCTCCACTTTGCTCAGAAGTTATAATGTCTAAAGCATCCAGTTGCGACCATTGTAAACCTGGCTGGGTCTTCAGCTTGTGGAGTATCTTGAATGGTGTTGTTAGCTAGAGCACAGCATTGCAGCCCCGGAAAACACCTCTGCAATATCGATGTCTGACCAGGTGCCATCTGTCCAATACCCTGTGACTGCTCCCTCTCTTGGAGCTGCCCCCGGAGGGAACGTGGCTGGTTGACCCCGGCCTCTGCAACTGCGGGCTCCTTTGTCCTGGTGATGCTGGCAGCACTTTCCTCAGCCCCCTGGTCTTTATTACTGGCACCTCTGTTGCAGCTGTAAGCTCTGTCTGGTTGATTGAAGAGTTGGATGCCTCACACATGAGAGATTCCCAAATCTGCTTGCAGAATCTTCCCCTCCTTAAATAAACTAGCGGCAAGCTCTTCTTCTGGCTCAGACAACCCCGATACAAATGTTCTTTACTTCCACACAGACTGCAATGCTTGGGAGCAGTACATTCCCGCCGCCACATGATCCGTCTTCCCACAGAATCTACATCTCTCTCCACACTCCACTTTCACATGACCCTGCCACTCCACATCTTCGACAATACACGGGCTGTCCCGGGATAGTGCAGGAAACCTCTGTTCGGTCCAATAGAAAAAGCTGCCTGGAGGGTGCAGGCACAGTGGTGCCAGGTGAAGAGGAGTCAGAGTCTCAACTTCACTCACATGTACCTCCTCTTCCCGATTCCATGATTCCATATCGATTCTCTCAAGCGCTCTCCTCCTCTTACAACATCACAATATCTTGCAATAAATGCCAGGACATCGCCATCCCTCCACAAAAGGGTTGTATATATGAATAGTAAGTGGGATAAAATCCTGAACAAACACAGGCTGAAGCTGCAGGCCCTCCAGCAATTTATGACCTTCCTTTTTCTTCCAGGCTTCAAAAAAACCAACACAGTCCTTCAAAACACAAAAAGTTAAATCCAAAAATCCAGTTGACACAAAATCTTGTAAACAAAAAACTTCAGCAGGCTGTATCTTGAAAAGTCCTCTAAGAATTTCAGTAACAAAAAAATCTCTTCCAAAACGTTGCTTCACCAATTCTTCAGCATCTTTCTTCAACAACACACGAATCGTATTCCTCAACCGCACCATCAAGGCCGACTCTCTTTCGTCGTTCCCCGACATAACTCCCTGGGTAAGATACTACACTTGATCTTAGCCAAAAGGCCGAGAAGCTGATGCTGTTGCCAAGCAGTGGGGGCAGAGCCGGCAAAGGCGACGCCCATCTGGGCCGCGGTGGGTTTCGTACTTTGCCTCTAGGACCACTGCTGTCGATCAGATCGTTTGTTAAATAGTGGAGATGATTTGAAACAACCTGCTTTCGCGAACTGGTCCTAGGTTTTTCCATCGACCTCCACAAAAGCACCGCAGTACAATTCTCTGGACTCCCTAGGTCGTTCTTGATCAGGAGGGGGGAAAAAAAAAAGCTCAACTTTAACATTTGGATAGTGTGACGAGTCCCTCGTTCTTCCTGCTACGGCCGGCCAGTGGGTGTGGCTGGGAGACTCATCAAGTGAACCATGTACACCCGTGCTTCCCTCTATAAAGCTTGGGCTTTGTTTGGCGTGGTGTGTTGCTTGCTCCTGGGTGCTTTGGTTTTGATTTTGGTCTTTGTTTATTTTGAGTTCCTTATTCATTTAAATGTGGTTCTGTCTGATGTTTGGTTATTGATGTGTCTGACAGAAATTGTGTTTGGTTTTGTTGATTTCTGGTTTCATATATTTTCTTATTTATGCTGATAAATCTCTTTTCGTTGCAACCTACCAAGCTGCCTATGTCCTCCGTTTCATTTGTCACGGCTTTGAGCCGGTCGTGACAATAGCGACCACGGGGTCATTTAGAAAACGGCCATGGTCGAGTGCCCCCAAAAGCCTGTCGTCCCTGAAGGAAAACTCAGAACTTTGCGAAACCAGGCGAGCGCACGCAACACCCGATTCCATAAAAGGGGCGTGCAAACACACACGGAGCCACAGACAACGCTACGACTGTTAGAAACCACAGGTTCTCTCGGCACCACCTAATCTTCTTTCAACCAGTATGTCCAGGGGAGAGCGCGAACGCAGTCCCCCACTACCATAAATTATGCAGTCGAGATTCCCACATTTGGGGAATTCGCAGGGGTCAGCACAACCGGAGTGCAATGGCCGAGCCTCGCCCTGGGTGAACCACCTTCCTGATCATGGTGTCTCCCCTGCCAGGTAAGTATGAGTCCCCCGGCCTCCAGTCAGAGGCTACCCTATCCCTCTTTGCCGTCCTCATCAACGGTGTCCCCTCCCCCACCCCAAGCAAAGGAAGGGCGTGTCCCTTCCATTACTTGACTGCGATTTCCGTGACCATGCCTTCAAGCCGGCAAACTGCCAAGCACCTACAGGTGCTGGTCGTATGATTAGAATGTCATCAAAAAGTTGATTTCTTTCACTAATTCCTTTCAAAAAGTCAAACTTGTATATTATGTACATTGCACACAGACTGATATATTTCAAATGTTTATTTCTTTTAATTTTGATGATTATAACTGACAACTAAGGAAAATCCCAAATCCGGTATCTCAGCAAATTTAGAATATTACTTAAGACCAATACAAAGAAAGGATTTTTAGAAATCTTGGCCAACTGAAAACTATAAACATGAAAAGTATGAGCGTGTGCAGCACTCAATACTTAGTTGGGGCTCCTTTTGCCTGAATTACTGCAGCAATGCGGCGTGGCATGGAGTCGATCGGTCTGTGGCACTGCTCAGGTGTTATGAGAGCCCAGGTTGCTCTGATAGTGGCCTTCAGCTCTTCTTAATTGTTGGGTCTGGCATATGGCATCTTCCTCTTCACAATACCCCGTAGATTTTCTATGGGGTTAAGGTCAGGCGAGTTTGCTGGCCAATTAAGAACAGGGATACCATGGTCCTTAAACCGGGTACTGGTAGCTTTGGCACTGTGTGCAGGTGCCAAGTCCTGTTGGGAAATGAAATCTGCATCTCCATAAAGTTGGTCAGCAGCAGGAAGCATGAAGTGCTCTAAAACTTCCTGGTATACGGCTGCGTTGACCTTGGACCTCAGAAAACACAGTGGGCCAACACCAGCAGATGACATGGCACCCCAAACCATCACTGACTGTGGAAACTTTAGGCTGGCCCTCAAGCGACGTGGATTGTGTGCCTCTCCTCTCTTCCTCCAGACTCTGGGACCCCGATTTCCAAAGGAAATGCCAAATTGACTTTCATCAGAGAACGTAACTTTGGACCACTCAGCAGCAGTCCAGTCCTTTTTGTCGAGGCGCCTCTGACGCTGTCTGTTGTTCAAGAGTGGCTTGACACAAGGAACAGAGACAGCTGAAAACCATGTCTTGCATACGTCTGTGCGTAGGGGTTCTTGAAGCACTGACTCCAGCTGCAGTCCACTCTTTGTGAATCTCCCCACATTTTTGAATGGGTTCTGTTTCACAGTCCTCTCCAGGGTGCGGTTATCCCTATTGCTAGTACACTTTTTTTCTACCACATCTTTTCCTTCCCTTCGCCTCTCTATTAATGTGCTTGGACACAGAGCTCTGCGAACAGCCAGCCTCTTTTGCAATGACCTTTTGTGTCTTGGCCTCCTTGTGCAAGGTGTCAGTGGTCGTCTTTTGGACAACTGTCAAGTCAGCAGTCTTCCCCATGACTGTGTAGCCTACAGAACTAGACTGAGAGACCATTTAAAGGCCTTTGCAGGTGTTTTGAGTTAATTAGCTGATAAGAGTGTGTGGCACCAGGTGTCTTCAATATTGAACCTTTTCACAATATTCTAATTTTCTGAGATAGTGACTTTGGGATTTTCCATAGTTGTCAGCTATACTCATCAAAATGAAAAGAAATAAACATGTGAAACCTCTCAGTCTGTGTGTAATGAATGAATATGATATATACAAGTTTCACTTTTTGAAAGGAATTAGTGAAATAAATCAACTTTTTGATGACATTCTAATTATATGACCAGCACCTGTACACGAGCTGCGGTCCTTTAGACCAGTGGTTCCCATCAGTCAGGCGTGTTTGATTAGATGTCTCCCTGATCAAACACACCCGATCCAACTCATCAGCTCGTTGGTAAAGACTCCAAGACCTCAGACGGGCGCATCAGACAAGAGTGACATTCAAGACGTGCAGTGCTGGTTTGGGAACCGCTGCTTTGGAACAACGGCGACCGTTTCATAAGGGTGCGAGATGGTGCCACCCTGCCAGCCACCCCACCGCAGGTACATAGAGACTCCTTGTGAAGCTCCAGCGACATTCCCTCTGCTATTAACCACAACGATTTGCAGTCCCCCAAAAGGGGAAGCACACCGTTCCTGGAGACACTGCAATACCAGGTCGATGCGTGGAGTGGACGGAGCAAGCCCCGGTTCCGGCTCCATGAGCCAAAAATCCATTTAATATGTAGTCCCCAGATAGGGGACGTATCAGATATTAAACTGATAAGAACAGATTTTTTTTTTTTTTTCGAAAAGTTTTATTGTCACATTTTCATTCATTTTTTCATGCCACACATTTTAAAACATACTCAGTTCCACAAATTAAAACGGAGGTGACACAATTCTGGTTAAAATCAGTTATTGTTGTGTGTCGTGTAAAGGTCCATGTATGTAAATCAGTGTGGTGTTAAAAGCAGGGCAGATGACTGAAAATAAAAATAAAAATAAAATAAATGAATAAATAGTCGAGATAAGAGACAATAAAACATTTCAACTAAAACATCATCTGTTGTACAGGATCGAGGGTGAGTCCTTATCAAGAATTTCCATTCACTCCAGGTCTCCAGAACAGGCCCAAGACTCCCCGCTTCCGGGGCCCAGCGGAAATCCCCTCTCCTCCGGCCCGCTGGCCCGCTGTTCCCGTAGCCGGTGTGGTGAGGGTGCATCTACGGGCGGCCAAGGTCGGTGGCGGCCGGGACCTTCTCGTGCGACCCCGGCCCCCCATCCGAATAACGACGTGCGGCCCACCCTGCAGCATAGATCTTATCCTCTGCTCGCACGCGTGGAGGGGGCCGTCACGCGTTTCCCCACCAGCAGGTTTCTGGTTGCCCAGATGGCATCCTTGATCACGTTTAGGGTGAGCCAGAGCGAGGTAAAATCTTGCGGTGTCAAGTCCTTCAAGCCCTGACCCACCCCCAGGATGGCAAGCTTGTAATCCACCTGGGCCCCACCCGCTGGCAGGCACGGGAAAAACAGGGGGCCGGTCTTGGCCCACAGGTCCCGCGCAGCGCCGCACTCCCAGAGCAGATGATGGACGGTCTCCGGGGAACCACATCCGGACCGTGGGCAGGTAGAGTTTTTGGCCATGCCTCTGGAGTGCATAACCGCCCTGACCGGGAGGATCTCGTGGGCCACCATCCACGCCAAGTCTTTGTGCCTGTTCTGGAGAGCTGGGTGGGCAACGTTCCGCCAAACTTGTCTGGCCTCACTTAACGTGAGGCCTGGGATTGGACTCACCGTTTCTCGATCCTGCACAAGAGAGATCAAAGACTTGTGATTAGTTAAAATGGTGGCATCCTTTCCTTCCAATGAGTGTTTCTTTAAAAAGGTCTTAATAAAACTGTACTCTTTTGGCATATTAAAAGACACTGGACTTTTAAGATCAATTGGTAAAACTCTCAACGCTCTTAGGTAAGACCCCATCCAGAAACGAGCCATAGCCGCTGTCTTGTTCTCTCTGGATGAGGTCAATGCATATTGGACATGGAGGGCGGCAAAGCGGCTTCCTAAAAACAAGTGGGGGTCTGGGAGGCCTTTCCCGCCATTCTCTTTTCTTTTTTTAACGACCTCCCTCTTCAGTCGTTCCCACTTGGACCCCCACAGGAAATAAAATACCGCCCTCTCCAGGTTGGCCAGGAATCTTCTTGGGGGACTAAAAACAGAACAGACAAGTAAAATTAGGGGTAAAATCACTGCTTTAAAAATTAAAATCTTTCCTTCAATCGTCATTTGTCTTAGTCCCCAAAACCCCAGTCTTTGCCTAACTTTCCCTAAGATGTCAGTCCAGTTCCCCGTCCTCCACCCTCTTTGTCAAACTTTACACCTAAAACTGTCAGGTCATTGTCTTTAAAATCCAAATCCAGTCCACCTGTGTCCACGTTTCCCCACGGCCCGAAGAGCTGGGCCTCGGACTTACTCCTATTGAGCTTGGCGCCCGAGGCCCGACCGTACCAGTCAGTCAAGTCCAATGCTCTTCGTACCGATAAAAGGTCAGTCGCTAAAAGGGTTACGTCGTCCATATATAAAACACAGGTCGCTGTCAGTCCACCAGTCCCTGGGATGTCCAGTCCTTTAATCCATTTATCCCTTCTCAAGATTTGTGCCAGTGGCTCAATGCAGGCCACATACAGTAGGGGAGATAAAGGACACCCCTGACGGACGCCGCTGTGAATGTTTACAGCTTTGGATAGATGCCCATTAACTGCAAATTTACTGACTAGGCTGTTGTAAAGCAGTCCCACCCAAGCTATAAACCTCCCTGGGAACCCCATTTTTTCCAGTACCTTAAAAAGGAACTGGTGCGAGATGCGGTCAAAAGCTTTTTCAAAATCTAAATTTAGGACTACTAGCCGAATATTTCTGTCTCTCGCGTAACAGATGGCGTCTCTAATCAGCACCAGGCTGTCTGTGATCTTCCTACCGGGCACAGCGCATGCTTGATCCAGGTGGATTACGTCCTCTAGAACAGTCGACATGCGTGTGGCTAAAATCTTACTAAAAAGTTTACAGTCAAAATTTAAAAGCGTGATTGGTCGCCAGTTCTTCAAGTCAGTCCTGTCTCCTTTTTTGTATAATAATGAAACTATCCCTACTCTAAAGCTGTCCGGAAGTCTGTCGAGAGTCTCAAATTCTTTAAAAACTGTCAGTAGGTCATGTGCTAAAATGTCCCAGAAAGTCAAGTAAAACTCCAAGGGAAGTCCATCCATTCCTGGGGACTTCCCTTTTTAAAACCTTTGAGGGATTCTTTTAATTCTAAAAGAGTAAAATCCTGGGCTAAAAGCACGTTTGGACTCTTTATCTTTTTATCTAAAAAATCTAAAACTTCCTTTAAGATGCCGTCGTGTGCTTCTTTTGGACTATATAAATTACTATAAAAATGTTCTATTTCACCTAAAATTTCCTCCATGTTTTTTGCCTCCCTCCCTCCAAAAGTTTTTAAAATGGTTATTGACCCTCCCCGTGAAATAGTCTTTTTAAAAAAATATCGTGTACACTTTTCTCCTTCTTCTATCTCTTTTTCTTTGCATCTTAAAATGACTCCCTTACTTTGAGCTTCGGATAAAACTGACATTTCTTTCTTTACTTCCTTTATTTCCTCTTTAAAATCCAATCCATTATTTAAAAGGTTAAAATATCTCTGCAGTCTTTTTTGCAGCCCCATCATGCATCTTTTTTCTTTGTTCTTTTTCTCTTTACCTATTTTTCTAAAAAAATGTCCTGTCTTTTGTTTCACCATCTCCCACCACTGTGCCCGTGAGTCGTAAAAGTCCTGGAGAGTCTGCCATTGAACTGCTCCCTATTAGAGGATGAAGAAGTGCCAGCTTCCACAGCCCTCCCCCTACTGTCACACCCGTGGGTAGTGAAAGGGTGCAGGAGAGCATCATGTGATCAGTGAAGAAAAGGGGGGTCAATGTTGCATCGGTTGGCGGGCAGTCTCTTGTAAAAATATAGTCAATTCGAGAGGCTCTGGCGCCATCACCACTGAACCAGGTGAAGCCCTCCTCTCTCTGATGCATTGTTTTAAAACAGTCGACTAACTTAAAATCTTTGACTAATTTCTTTAATAAAACTGATGTCTTGTCAACCTTAAAATCATCTCCTACCCTTTTTCTATCTTTTTTGTTAAAACACAATTAAAATCCCCTGCAACCACTAGGGGAGCCCTACCTAACATGTGGGGCTGCAAATCTTCTAAAAGCTTGTATCTCTCATTTTTTCCTGTAAAACCATACATATTTAAAACATTAAAATCCTTACCTAAAAAAGTCAGATTAACTAAAATTGCCCGCCCATCCCTCACCACAGTGCTGCCCTTCACCAAGATATTGGGATTATTAATTAAAAAGGCAACACCGTCATTTTTGTTAAAATTGGAGCCACTCCAGATGGAGGGTCCTGGGGTCCAAAGTTCTTGCCATCTCCTGTAGTTTGTTAAAAAAGGCAGAGCACACTCTTGCAATAAATAAATATCTGACTTAAAATTTTTTAAACTTGATAAAACACTCTGTGCTCGAAGAGTAGACCTCACACTTCTCACATTGATTGTAGAGATAGTGAGGGCCATGAGCAGTATGGTTAAAAATACAAACATTTAAGAAGAAAAACAAAAAGACTGCAGAACATTACATTAAAATCATGTTATTTCATGTGGCATTTGCCTCTCCTTTTCCCCAGAAAAAAAGGGATCAGGAGGGCAAATGCTCGCCACTTCAGAGTCCACAGAGAGAACCTCTTGTGGCTCTTTGGGTGACGATGTTCTCAGCTTGATGTGCAGGAAAGAGACTTCATTGGGAGACTCTGCGGGCCACATACGGTCTAGATCTTCCGAAGCGGAACTATCTAGCCGATGCGCCGCCCGCAGCCTTTTCTCCTCTGTATGTGACAGAGGAGATCTCGCAGTCCTTTTCTGCACTTGAGCATTTGGGAGTGAACAGTCAGCTTCACTCCCACTTGATGGCATACTTATCTCAGAAACGGTGTTGAGGGAGGAAACCGTTTCCTCCTCTTCATCTTTTGTATCATTTCCTTTCTCTTGTCTGGGAGTGGTTCCCTCCCCTGTTTCGTTTCAATCTGTGACTCTGCCCCTTTAGCCGCCCCACTTCCTCTTTCCTGCCCAATCCCTGAGGTTGGCAGAGAATTTGAATTTCCCGCCAAAACCTCAGGGACCGCCTCCTCCTCCCTTTGTTCTTCTGTTTGCTCTGATTGTGGGGCGGCCATTTTGTTGCCTTTAAGTTTGTTGGCAAAGCTTTTTGGGCAATCTCTGTAGAGATGGTTTGATTCTCCACACAGGTTGCACCGCCTGCCATTGGTACACTCTTCAAAATTGTGACCAATTTCTCTGCATTTCCCACATACAATTTCTTGGCATGCTTCAGCCAAATGCCCAAACTTTCCACATTTTCTGCATAATTTGGGCATGCCCTGGTAATGAATGTAGCCTCTGTTCTCACCCAGCACAATCATAGAAGGCAGATGCTTCAGGCCCTGGTAGCTCCCGGCATCTTCCCATTGTTTAATGGGAATTCGCCAGGAGCATGTCCAGATGCCATCCTCATCTAAAACCTTGACTGGCTGGCCTCGAACCGTGCAAAATCTACCCAGCCAGACACAAATGTCCTCCCCAGTCACTGTCTCATTAAACATTCTAACAATCACAGTTTTAAGTGTATTATCAGATAGCTTTTCAACAGTAAACATGGAGAACTGGGATTTTACTGATTCAAATCTGTGCCAAAAATCATTCAGGTGGGAAACAGCTCTAAAGCTAACATCATAGCCTTTGTTCAGGGGCAGAGTCACAATACAATTCAGTTCTTCAGGTTTAAAATGTAAAGTCTTCTGGAGAAGCTTTCTGGAGAAGTCGAGACGTGACATCCCCAAGAGCCTTCCATCAACTTCTCTGAATAAAAAACGCACGCTGTGGTGCCTCCGCAAGCCGGCACGGGCAGCCGACATGGTGGAGGCACCAACAGCCTAAAACAAACTTTACAAATCAAAAAAACCAATAAATAAATTACCAAATAAATAAATAAATAAATAAAACCTTACCTTAAAACAGCTTGTTCGCAAAAACAGTAGCAGCAATTTCAAATATACCTCTTGAAAGTTGGGGGCTCGCGATACAGCAAGACCTCGAGCCAGGAAACCCTCAAAAGGCGATCGCAGCTCAACCTGACGACAAGATACTTGATCTTAGCCAAAAGGCCGAGAAGCGATGCCGTTGCCAAGCAGTGGGGGCAGAGCCGGCAAAGGCGACGCCCATCTGGGCCGCGGTGGGTTTCGTACTTTGCCTCTAGGACCACTGCTGTCGATCAGATCGTTTGTTAAATAGTGGAGATGATTTGAAACAACCTGCTTTCGCGAACTGGTCCTAGGTTTTTCCATCGACCTCCACAAAAGCACCGCAGTACAATTCTCTGGACTCCCTAGGTCGTTCTTGATCAGGAGGGGGTGAAAAAAAAAAAAGCTCAACTTTAACATTTGGATAGTGTGACGAGTCCCTCGTTCTTCCTGCTACGGCCGGCCAGTGGGTGTGGCTGGGAGACTCATCAAGTGAACCATGTACACCCGTGCTTCCCTCTATAAAGCTTGGGCTTTGTTTGGCGTGGTGTGTTGCTTGCTCCTGGGTGCTTTGGTTTTGATTTTGGTCTTTGTTTATTTTGAGTTCCTTATTCATTTAAATGTGGTTCTGTCTGATGTTTGGTTATTGATGTGTCTGACAGAAATTGTGTTTGGTTTTGTTGATTTCTTGTTTCATATATTTTCTTATTTATGCTGATAAATCTCTTTTCGTTGCAACCTACCAAGCTGCCTATGTCCTCCGTTTCATTTGTCACGGCTTTGAGCCGGTCGTGACAATAGCGACCACGGGGTCATTTAGAAAACGGCCATGGTCGAGTGCCCCCAAAAGCCTGTCGTCCCTGAAGGAAAACTCAGAACTTTGCGAAACCAGGCGAGCGCACGCAACACCCGATTCCATAAAAGGGGCGTGCAAACACACACGGAGCCACAGACAACGCTACGACTGTTAGAAACCACAGGTTCTCTCGGCACCACCTAATCTTCTTTCAACCAGTATGTCCAGGGGAGAGCGCGAACGCAGTCGCCCACTACCATAAATTATGCAGTCGAGATTCCCACATTTGGGGAATTCGCAGGGGTCAGCACAACCGGAGTGCAATGGCCGAGCCTCGCCCTGGGTGAACCACCTTCCTGATCATGGTGTCTCCCCTGCCAGGTAAGTATGAGTCCCCAGGCCTCCAGTCAGAGGCTACCCTATCCCTCTTTGCCGTCCTCATCAACGGTGACCCCCCTCCCCCACCCCAAGCAAAGGAAGGGCGTGTCAAGTCAAGTCAAGTCAAGTCAAGTCAAATTTATTTATATAGCGCTTTTACAATTGGTAATTGTTTCAAAGCAGCTTTACATATTAGAAGCACAGAAAAAAAGGGAAGTGGTTAAAACTGTACAAACAAGCGTGGTAATATGTAACATATACAAGATGGTGCTACATTAAGCCAATGTCGGCTGACTTCCAGGGGTGGAAAAAACCCCCTAGGAGAAAAACCCAGCGTGCTAGCACTGGGAAAAAAGTCCTAGGAGGGAAAAAACCCCTTGGAAGATATATATATGTAAATGTATATGGAGATCAAAATCTGAATTGTACATTTTTATTATAGAGATTAAAAATCGATTATATATAAATATATGCAAGCGGATACGGGGATCCTGGGCTACGTTGTAGTCAGGTCCAGACGCAGGTTCTCCATCTGACCTGGATACGGCCTGGATCCAGCACCCGGCAAACCTCAGGATAAGCAGAGAGACAGATATTAGCGTAGATGCCATTCTTGTTCTGATGTACAGGTATATCTAGTGTTATAGGAAATGTTCTCGGTTCCGGCCGACCTAATTATTGCAGCGTAACAATCCTTTAACGGATTTGAAAAATGTTAATGTATTGATGATGTGTTATGTGTATGCAAGAGCAAAGAGATGTGTTTTTAGTCTAGATTTAAACTGACAGAGTGTGTCTGCTTCCCGAACAATGCTAGGAAGATTGTTCCAGAGTTTAGGTGCTAAATAGGAAAATGATCTGCCGCCTTCAGTTGATTTTGATATTCTGGGTATTATCAACTGGCCTAAATTCTGAGATCGCAATAAACGTGAAGGACTATAATGCATTAAGAGCTCACTTAGGTACTGGGGAGCTAAACCATTTAGAGCTTTATAAGTAAGTAGCAAGATTTTAAAATCTATACGATGTTTAATAGGGAGCCAATGTAATGTTGACAGAACTGGGCTAATATGGTCATACTTTCTGGTTCTAGTAAGAACTCTAGCTGCCGCATTTTGAACCAACTGTAGTTTGTTTAAAAGCCGAGCAGAACAACCACCCAGTAGAGCGTTACAATAATCTAGTCTTGAGGTCATGAATGCATGAACCAACTGTTCCGCATTTGTCATTGAGAGCATATGTCGTAATTTAGATATATTTTTTAGATGGAAGAAGGCGGTTTTACAGATACTAGAAACATGACTTTCAAATGAAAGATTGGTATCAAAGAGCACACCCAGGTTCCTAACTGAGGACGAAGGTTTAATGGAGCACCCGTCAAGTGTTAGAGAGTATTCAAGGTTTTTTCGTGAGGAAGTTTTTGGTCCAAAGATTAGGAAATCAGTTTTTTCTGAATTTAATAATAAGAAATTTCTTGTCATCCAGTTTTTAATGTCAGCTATGCATTCTGTTAGTTTTGTGAATTTGTAGGTTTCGTCAGGGCGCGAGGAAATATAGAGCTGAGTATCGTCAGCGTAGCAGTGAAAACTAACACCATGCTTCCTAATTATCTCTCCTAAGGGCAGCATGTACAGAGTGAAAAGCAACGGTCCTAATACTGAGCCTTGTGGTACCCCATATTTAACCTGTGATCGATACGACATCTCTTCATTAACTACCACAGACTGATAACGGTCAGATAAGTATGATTTGAACCATGCCAAAGCAATTCCACTAATGCCAATATAGTTTTCAAGTCTTTTTAAAAGAATGTTATGATCGATAGTGTCAAAAGCAGCACTGAGATCTAATAACACTAATAGAGAAATACAGCCACGATCGGATGATAGGAGTAGATCGTTTGTAACTCTAACGAGAGCAGTCTCAGTACTATGGTATGGTCTAAATCCTGACTGGAAATCCTCACAGATTCCATTTCTTTCTAAAAAGGAACACAGTTGTGTTGAAACTGCCTTTTCTAGTATCTTTGACAGAAAAGGTAGATTCGAGATTGGCCTGTAATTTACTATATCTCTCGGATCTAGTTGAGGTTTTTTAATAAGAGGTTTGATAATAGCCTGCTTAAAGGTTTTTGGCACGTGTCCTAGTGTTAAAGATGAATTAATTATATCAAGAAGTGGACCTACGACCTCTGGAAGCATTTCTTTCAGTAGTTTAGTCGGCATTGGGTCTAACATACATGTCGTTGATTTTGATGATTTGATAAGTTTAGATAATTCTTCCTCTCCTATAGCGGCGAATGATTCTAGTTTTACCTCAGGGACACTACAGTGCACTGTCTGAAGAGAAACTGTAGACGGTTGCATGTTTATAATTTTCTCTCTAATATTATCAATCTTGCAAGTAAAGAAGTTCATAAAGTCATTACTGCTGTGCTCTATGGAAACGTCAGCAGTTGAATCTCTGTTTCTAGTTAATTTAGCCACTGTGTCAAATAAATACCTAGGATTATGTTTGTTTTCTATTAAGAGATTTGAAAAATAAGTAGATCTAGCATTTCTTATGGCTGTTCTGTACTCAATCATTTTTTCTTTCCACGAAAGGCGAAAAACTTCTAGTTTTGTTTTCTTCCAACTACGTTCAGCTTTTCTAACAGCTCGTTTTAGAGCCCGAGTGTGCTCATCATACCACGGCGTTGGATTAGTTTCCTTAATCTTCTTTAGACGTAAAGGAGCGACCGCATCTAATGTGCTGGAAAAGAGAGAGCCAATAGTTTCTGTTGCAGCATCGAGTTCTTCTATGTTGTCAGGTATACTAAGGCGATGAAACTGCTCGGGGAGATTATTTATAAAGCAATCTTTAGTGGCAGACGTGATTTTTCTACAATATTTATGGCTGGGTGGTGGTTTTGTAGCCTTGGCTAATTGTATTATACACGAGACTAAATAATGATCTGATATATCATCGCTCTGCTGTAGAATTTCAACAGCATCAATATCTATTCCATGCGACAGTATTAGATCTAGGGTATGATTACGACAATGAGTGGGTCCTGACACGTGTTGTTTAACTCCAATAGAGTTTAAAATATCTGCAAATGCCAATCCAAATGCGTCTTTATTATTATCTACATGGATATTAAAATCACCAACAACAAGGACTTTATCCGCAGCCAGTACTAACTCTGATAGAAACTCAGCAAATTCTTTGATAAAGTCAGTATGGTGCCCTGGTGGCCTGTATACAGTAGCCAGCACAAATGTCAACTTACATAATGTTACATAAAGCACCATCACTTCAAAGGAATTATATTTGAAATTCTTTTGAATGATTCTGAATATATTACTATAAATTACAGCAACACCTCCCCCTTTGCCTTTCTGTCGAGGATTGTGTCGATAATCATAACCTTGAGGACTAGATTCATTTAAAGTAATGTAATCGTCTGGTTTTAGCCAGGTTTCTGTCAAACACAGCAAGTCTAGTTTATTGTCTGTGATAATTTCATTTACAATAAGTGCTTTTGAAGAAATAGATCTAATATTCAGTAACCCAAGCTTTATCATTTGTTTATCTGATTTATCTGTGATTTTCATTTTTTGAACATCAATTAAATTTTTACCCTTAAAAGGTTTTGGAAGTTTTTTGTATTTTTGTGTGTCCCTTCCATTACTTGACTGCGATTTCCGTGACCATGCCTTCAAGCCGGCAAACTGCCAAGCACCTACAGGTGCTGGTCGTATGATTAGAATGTCATCAAAAAGTTGATTTCTTTCACTAATTCCTTTCAAAAAGTCAAACTTGTATATTATGTACATTGCACACAGACTGATATATTTCAAATGTTTATTTCTTTTAATTTTGATGATTATAACTGACAACTAAGGAAAATCCCAAATCCGGTATCTCAGCAAATTTAGAATATTACTTAAGACCAATACAAAGAAAGGATTTTTAGAAATCTTGGCCAACTGAAAACTATAAACATGAAAAGTATGAGCGTGTGCAGCACTCAATACTTAGTTGGGGCTCCTTTTGCCTGAATTACTGCAGCAATGCGGCGTGGCATGGAGTCGATCGGTCTGTGGCACTGCTCAGGTGTTATGAGAGCCCAGGTTGCTCTGATAGTGGCCTTCAGCTCTTCTTAATTGTTGGGTCTGGCATATGGCATCTTCCTCTTCACAATACCCCGTAGATTTTCTATGGGGTTAAGGTCAGGCGAGTTTGCTGGCCAATTAAGAACAGGGATACCATGGTCCTTAAACCGGGTACTGGTAGCTTTGGCACTGTGTGCAGGTGCCAAGTCCTGTTGGGAAATGAAATCTGCATCTCCATAAAGTTGGTCAGCAGCAGGAAGCATGAAGTGCTCTAAAACTTCCTGGTATACGGCTGCGTTGACCTTGGACCTCAGAAAACACAGTGGGCCAACACCAGCAGATGACATGGCACCCCAAACCATCACTGACTGTGGAAACTTTAGGCTGGCCCTCAAGCGACGTGGATTGTGTGCCTCTCCTCTCTTCCTCCAGACTCTGGGACCCCGATTTCCAAAGGAAATGCCAAATTGACTTTCATCAGAGAACGTAACTTTGGACCACTCAGCAGCAGTCCAGTCCTTTTTGTCGAGGCGCCTCTGACGCTGTCTGTTGTTCAAGAGTGGCTTGACACAAGGAACGAGACAGCTGAAAACCATGTCTTGCATACGTCTGTGCGTAGGGGTTCTTGAAGCACTGACTCCAGCTGCAGTCCACTCTTTGTGAATCTCCCCCACATTTTTGAATGGGTTCTGTTTCACAGTCCTCTCCAGGGTGCGGTTATCCCTATTGCTAGTACACTTTTTTTCTACCACATCTTTTCCTTCCCTTCGCCTCTCTATTAATGTGCTTGGACACAGAGCTCTGCGAACAGCCAGCCTCTTTTGCAATGACCTTTTGTGTCTTGGCCTCCTTGTGCAAGGTGTCAGTGGTCGTCTTTTGGACAACTGTCAAGTCAGCAGTCTTCCCCATGACTGTGTAGCCTACAGAACTAGACTGAGAGACCATTTAAAGGCCTTTGCAGGTGTTTTGAGTTAATTAGCTGATAAGAGTGTGTGGCACCAGGTGTCTTCAATATTGAACCTTTTCACAATATTCTAATTTTCTGAGATAGTGACTTTGGGATTTTCCATAGTTGTCAGCTATACTCATCAAAATGAAAAGAAATAAACATGTGAAACCTCTCAGTCTGTGTGTAATGAATGAATATGATATATACAAGTTTCACTTTTTGAAAGGAATTAGTGAAATAAATCAACTTTTTGATGACATTCTAATTATATGACCAGCACCTGTACACGAGCTGCGGTCCTTTAGACCAGTGGTTCCCATCAGTCAGGCGTGTTTGATTAGATGTCTCCCTGATCAAACACACCCGATCCAACTCATCAGCTCGTTGGTAAAGACTCCAAGACCTCAGACGGGCGCATCAGACAAGAGTGACATTCAAGACGTGCAGTGCTGGTTTGGGAACCGCTGCTTTGGAACAACGGCGACCGTTTCATAAGGGTGCGAGACGGTGCCACCCTGCCAGCCACCCCACCGCAGGTACATAGAGACTCCTTGTGAAGCTCCAGCGACATTCCCTCTGCTATTAACCACAACGATTTGCAGTCCCCCAAAAGGGGAAGCACACCGTTCCTGGAGACACTGCAATACCAGGTCGATGCGTGGAGTGGACGGAGCAAGCCCCGGTTCCGGCTCCATGAGCCAAAAATCCATTTAATATGTAGTCCCCAGATAGGGGACGTATCAGATATTAAACTGATAAGAACAGATACTACACTTGATCTTAGCCAAAAGGCCGAGAAGCGATGCCGTTGCCAAGCAGTGGGGGCAGAGCCGGCAAAGGCGACGCCCATCTGGGCCGCGGTGGGTTTCGTACTTTGCCTCTAGGACCACTGCTGTCGATCAGATCGTTTGTTAAATAGTGGAGATGATTTGAAACAACCTGCTTTCGCGAACTGGTCCTAGGTTTTTCCATCGACCTCCACAAAAGCACCGCAGTACAATTCTCTGGACTCCCTAGGTCGTTCTTGATCAGGAGGGGGGGAAAAAAAAAAAAGCTCAACTTTAACATTTGGATAGTGTGACGAGTCCCTCGTTCTTCCTGCTACGGCCGGCCAGTGGGTGTGGCTGGGAGACTCATCAAGTGAACCATGTACACCCGTGCTTCCCTCTATAAAGCTTGGGCTTTGTTTGGCGTGGTGTGTTGCTTGCTCCTGGGTGCTTTGGTTTTGATTTTGGTCTTTGTTTATTTTGAGTTCCTTATTCATTTAAATGTGGTTCTGTCTGATGTTTGGTTATTGATGTGTCTGACAGAAATTGTGTTTGGTTTTGTTGATTTCTGGTTTCATATATTTTCTTATTTATGCTGATAAATCTCTTTTCATTGCAACCTACCAAGCTGCCTATGTCCTCCGTTTCATTTGTCACGGCTTTGAGCCGGTCGTGACACTAGCGACCACGGGGTCATTTAGAAAACGGCCATGGTCGAGTGCCCCCAAAAGCCTGTCGTCCCTGAAGGAAAACTCAGAACTTTGCGAAACCAGGCGAGCGCACGCAACACCCGATTCCATAAAAGGGGCGAGCAAACACACACGGAGCCACAGACAACGCTACGACTGTTAGAAACCACAGGTTCTCTCGGCACCACCTAATCTTCTTTCAACCAGTATGTCCAGGGGAGAGCGCGAACGCAGTCCCCCACTACCATAAATTATGCAGTCGAGATTCCCACATTTGGGGAATTCGCAGGGGTCAGCACAACCGGAGTGCAATGGCCGAGCCTCGCCCTGGGTGAACCACCTTCCTGATCATGGTGTCTCCCCTGCCAGGTAAGTATGAGTCCCCAGGCCTCCAGTCAGAGGCTACCCTATCCCTCTTTGCCGTCCTCATCAACGGTGACCCCCCTCCCCCACCCCAAGCAAAGGAAGGGCGTGTCCCTTCCATTACTTGACTGCGATTTCCGTGACCATGCCTTCAAGCCGGCAAACTGCCAAGCACCTACAGGTGCTGGTCGTATGATTAGAATGTCATCAAAAAGTTGATTTCTTTCACTAATTCCTTTCAAAAAGTCAAACTTGTATATTATGTACATTGCACACAGACTGATATATTTCAAATGTTTATTTCTTTTAATTTTGATGATTATAACTGACAACTAAGGAAAATCCCAAATCCGGTATCTCAGCAAATTTAGAATATTACTTAAGACCAATACAAAGAAAGGATTTTTAGAAATCTTGGCCAACTGAAAACTATAAACATGAAAAGTATGAGCGTGTGCAGCACTCAATACTTAGTTGGGGCTCCTTTTGCCTGAATTACTGCAGCAATGCGGCGTGGCATGGAGTCGATCGGTCTGTGGCACTGCTCAGGTGTTATGAGAGCCCAGGTTGCTCTGATAGTGGCCTTCAGCTCTTCTTAATTGTTGGGTCTGGCATATGGCATCTTCCTCTTCACAATACCCCGTAGATTTTCTATGGGGTTAAGGTCAGGCGAGTTTGCTGGCCAATTAAGAACAGGGATACCATGGTCCTTAAACCGGGTACTGGTAGCTTTGGCACTGTGTGCAGGTGCCAAGTCCTGTTGGGAAATGAAATCTGCATCTCCATAAAGTTGGTCAGCAGCAGGAAGCATGAAGTGCTCTAAAACTTCCTGGTATACGGCTGCGTTGACCTTGGACCTCAGAAAACACAGTGGGCCAACACCAGCAGATGACATGGCACCCCAAACCATCACTGACTGTGGAAACTTTAGGCTGGCCCTCAAGCGACGTGGATTGTGTGCCTCTCCTCTCTTCCTCCAGACTCTGGGACCCCGATTTCCAAAGGAAATGCCAAATTGACTTTCATCAGAGAACGTAACTTTGGACCACTCAGCAGCAGTCCAGTCCTTTTTGTCGAGGCGCCTCTGACGCTGTCTGTTGTTCAAGAGTGGCTTGACACAAGGAACGAGACAGCTGAAAACCATGTCTTGCATACGTCTGTGCGTAGGGGTTCTTGAAGCACTGACTCCAGCTGCAGTCCACTCTTTGTGAATCTCCCCCACATTTTTGAATGGGTTCTGTTTCACAGTCCTCTCCAGGGTGCGGTTATCCCTATTGCTAGTACACTTTTTTTCTACCACATCTTTTCCTTCCCTTCGCCTCTCTATTAATGTGCTTGGACACAGAGCTCTGCGAACAGCCAGCCTATTTTGCAATGACCTTTTGTGTCTTGGCCTCCTTGTGCAAGGTGTCAGTGGTCGTCTTTTGGACAACTGTCAAGTCAGCAGTCTTCCCCATGACTGTGTAGCCTACAGAACTAGACTGAGAGACCATTTAAAGGCCTTTGCAGGTGTTTTGAGTTAATTAGCTGATAAGAGTGTGTGGCACCAGGTGTCTTCAATATTGAACCTTTTCACAATATTCTAATTTTCTGAGATAGTGACTTTGGGATTTTCCATAGTTGTCAGCTATACTCATCAAAATGAAAAGAAATAAACATGTGAAACCTCTCAGTCTGTGTGTAATGAATGAATATGATATATACAAGTTTCACTTTTTGAAAGGAATTAGTGAAATAAATCAACTTTTTGATGACATTCTAATTATATGACCAGCACCTGTACACGAGCTGCGGTCCTTTAGACCAGTGGTTCCCATCAGTCAGGCGTGTTTGATTAGATGTCTCCCTGATCAAACACACCCGATCCAACTCATCAGCTCGTTGGTAAAGACTCCAAGACCTCAGACGGGCGCATCAGACAAGAGTGACATTCAAGACGTGCAGTGCTGGTTTGGGAACCGCTGCTTTGGAACAACGGCGACCGTTTCATAAGGGTGCGAGACGGTGCCACCCTGCCAGCCACCCCACCGCAGGTACATAGAGACTCCTTGTGAAGCTCCAGCGACATTCCCTCTGCTATTAACCACAACGATTTGCAGTCCCCCAAAAGGGGAAGCACACCGTTCCTGGAGACACTGCAATACCAGGTCGATGCGTGGAGTGGACGGAGCAAGCCCCGGTTCCGGCTCCATGAGCCAAAAATCCATTTAATATGTAGTCCCCAGATAGGGGACGTATCAGATATTAAACTGATAAGAACAGATTTTTTTTTTTTTCCTTTTATTTATTTTTTCAATAATCATTATTTACATACAAACATTACATTGTTTCTTGGGAACATGTAACACAGATTTCCTTTCCGATTAAAAGGTTTTGCTTAGTTTTTTTTTTTTTTTTTTTCCTTAATACATGATACATAAAACTTTGTATAAACAGATGTGTGTAAAAGAAGAAAGGCAATAAATAAAATACAATTGAAGTTGCTTAAAAGCCATAATTTAACCTAATAGATAGAATTGATCACGATTAAAACATAAAAGATAAAAAAGCTCTCTTATACATGAACGGGCACAGGCGACACAATACTTTTTTTTTTTTTCTTTTTTTTTTTTTGAGATGTCCTCATTCAACACTCCACAACAAACACCACGACCCAACACTTTTGGGCTGAGAGGAGAACCTCTTAAACCACGGCACCGCTGCTCCCTCCAGAAGGGGGGCATCTGCAGGCAGTCAGGGCGCGTGGCCACGGGGACCTTTCCTGTGTAGCTCCGACCCCCACGTCCGAATGGCAATGCG
Organism: Chanodichthys erythropterus; assembly: GCF_024489055.1. Taxonomy (NCBI): domain Eukaryota; kingdom Metazoa; phylum Chordata; class Actinopteri; order Cypriniformes; family Xenocyprididae; genus Chanodichthys; species Chanodichthys erythropterus. The sequence continues at coordinate 242,310 of NC_090240.1, forward strand.
CAGCATACTCCTGCAGCCTGTTGTTGACCAGCTGTTTCATGGCGTGCAGGGTCACCATCACATGCTTCCCCACCAGCAGGTTTCTGGAGGTCCATAGTACATCTTTGTAGCAGTTGATAGTGAGCCAGGTTTGGGTGTGCTGGGCTGGTGTCATTTTCCTCTGGCTCACTCCTCCCATTATCATGGGGTAGTCCAGTTGTTGGACCTCCCCTGCTGGCAGGCTCGGGAATTGCTGGGGGCCGGCTGTTGCCCACAGGTCCCTCGCGACACTGCACTCCCAGAACGTATGTCTCACGGATTCCGGTGCATTACACCCTGGCCGAGGACAGATTGGATTTGTCGCCATTCCTCGGGAGTGCATCACGGCCCTGACCGGGAGGATCTCGTGAGCGGCCATCCATGCCAGGTCGCGGTGTCTATTGTGAAGGGCCGGATGGGACACATTTTGCCACACAGTCTGGGCCTCACCAATTTTGATCCAGCGCACTGGAGTCACCTGTTCCCGTTCCTGTATGAGAGAGAGAAGGAGGCGGTGATTTGTTAAAGATTTAGTCTCTTTTTCTAAAATATGCTTATTTAAGAACTTCTTGATAAAATCATACGCAGCAGATGGCTTAACACTCTGAGGTCTGACGGTATCGCCGGCGATACCACCGTGGTTTTTTCTTATCAGTGTGAAAGAGACTCAAAATACTCCGTCAATGTTGCACATACAATTAAGAGTTATACACCATTTTAATCTGTGGAATATCTTCTTTCATTTGTGTACACTCAGAGTAAAAACAGAATTTTGTGCTTTTTGTAAAATAAAGAAAACTAACATGATGCGTGATTTCTCCTCTCCCTCTGAACGAACTCCAATCTGATAGTTCTCAGAAAATGAACTGTAACTTAGTGAATACTAATGACAAAAAAATTACACTTATGTCTAAAAAAACGTTAAGATGTCAGGTTTTAAATCATGTAAGTCAAATCGAAAACAAAGCTTCTTTGTTTATGTAATCTGTATGAAAAGAGAGCCATGTCAGAAATCCGTGATTCAGCTCATTATCTGCTAATGCGGCCACGCCCACGGAGCCAGCGCTATTCAGACGCTAATTCAGTCAATACATGCATTTATTATCTCAATCGTGTATTTATTGTCTTGAAAAGTGTTTATCTGGATGTAAAAGTCATGGTTAGCGATCTCTAGAAGACATGCAGTTACTTCCTGTTTACTTGTCTTCTACAGATGAAGTTTAGATGAGTTTTTGTTTCTTTAGCGCCCTCCTGCTGCTGTATGTATTGGAAACTCCATTCATGGAATAGCCTCTTCTTCTTTTAGATGAATTTGTGGACTAAAATGCACAGAGCGCCCTCCGACTTCAAGGATGAATTGAAAACACCAGCGCTCATAGTAATGACAGTGAATATTAAATAAAAATAACTCCTCTGTATAGAAAATTGACATAAGCATATGAGAATCCAATATTTCTCCAAATGTGCATGCTTTTAAACTAAAAGCCTATATTCAGACTCTTTGCATCACAGAAATACATTATATTTTAAAGTATAATATAAAACCATTACTTTATATTGTAATAATATTTTTCTGTATGTTTCATATATCATAATGAGCTTGAGACATCACAGAAGGTTTTTTTTCACAGCCTACCTGACTGAAATGCCTCATTAATATGCAAGTCATTTCAGCTCATTACTATCCAATTCTTTTGTCTTCTCAGGTGAGAATGGCCCATTTTCAGTGGTGATTCACGCCTCCTTGCATACTGTGTTTCTTGGCAAAAAGTGTCTTACAAAAACTAAATCAATATATTGTTAAATATGAAGGAGTAGGCAGCATAATTTTTACATAATTTTGAAGCAAAAACTCTAGTCTACAACCTCCAATACCCTAAAGTCTTATGAACACAGATTTATTATACTTTTTTTGGCCTTATTTCAGTGACTTAAGTTTTTTGTTTTTTCAACAACCACGCATAAATGTTATTCCTTCAAAAACACAAACATGTACATACATGTTCCTCACATATTATTGTAGCCTAGTTTGTGCTGAATACAGTGTAATGACACTTTTTCCATTAATATGTTTATGAACAACTGAAAAAAGCACAAATGTCAGGGCATGTCAAAAGTTCTCCAGGCCCCAAATCAGCCTCAGACTCCAGAGGGTTAAAAGCAACTGGTATTGTGTGATTGGTGGGTAAGATTTTTAAGGACCTTAAATAGGATCCCATCCAGAAACGGCTCATAGCAGCAGTTTTATTATCTGTTTTTGTGTCTAATGCATATTTCATATGAAGTGCTGTATAGTATGCCCCTAAAAATAAATAAAAGTTTGGTATTCCTCTGCCTCCATTTCTTGGGGACTTCTTCATCTCCTCTCTTGTCAGCCTCTCCCATTTTCCTCCCCACACAAAGTGAAACATTTCTCTGTCCACGGATAAAAGGAACCATCTGGGGGGGTAAAACACAGAACAAAGCAATAAAAATAAAGGTAAAATTACAGATTTAATAATTAAAACCTTGCCTTCTATTGTCAGTTGTCTACGTCTCCAAAATCCAAATCTTTGTCTTACTTTAGCTAAAGCTTCTTGCCAGTTGCCCCTTCCTCCTCCTTCTCTGTCAAATTTAATCCCTAGTATCTTTATATCAGTCTTTTTCATTTCCAGGTCAAGACTCTTTACTTCTTTAGGATCCCATGGTCCAAAACATTGTACTTGAGTTTTTGATCTATTTAGTCTAGCCCCAGACGCCCTTCCAAACCAGTCAGTCAGGTCCATAGTCCTAGTAATTGATAAAACGTCAGTACATACAAGGTTCACATCGTCCATATATAAAAAGGCCTTGGCAGTCAATCCCCCCGCCCCTGGTATTGTCAGTCCCCTGATCCATTTGTCCCTTCTCAATGCCTGCGCCAGTGGCTCAATACAGGCCACATATAAGAGGGGAGATAACGGGCATCCCTGACGGACCCCACAGTGTACGTCTACTGCTTTTGTCAAGTGCCCATTTACCAAAAACCTGCTGCTTATCCCCCTGTATAGCAGTTCCACCCAAGCTACAAATCTCCCTGGAAAACCCATCTTTAGCAGTACTTGAAATAAGTACTGGTGCGAGACCCGATCAAAAGCTTTTTCAAAATCTAAATTTAGAACTGCAAGCCTAATATTTCTGTCTCTCGCATAACAGATGGTGTCTCTCATCAGAACAAGGCTGTCCGTGATCTTTCTTCCAGGAACTGCGCAGGTTTGATCTGGGTGGATCAAATCCCCTAAAATGGAAGACATACGAATCATTAAAAGCTTACTAAACAATTTACAGTCCACATTTAAAAGAGTTATTGGTCGCCAATTTTTCAAGTCAGTCCTTTCGTCTTTTTTGTGTAAAAGTGTAACAATCCCTATCCTAAAACTATCTGGCAGTTTCTCCATTTTATAAAATTCATTAAAAACAATTAAAAGGTCGTTGGCTAAAATGTCCCAAAATGTCTGATAAAACTCAAGTGGGATACCATCTTCTCCAGGTGACTTTCTTTTCTTAAAATGTTTTAAACATTTCTCCATTTCAGAAAGGTTGAAATCATTTATCAAACACGTGCTATCCTTAACGGGTTTATCAATTAATTCTAAAACTTCTTTTAAAATGCAGTCTTCAATCTCTTTCTTACCATATAGTTCATCATAGAAATCTTCAACCACCTTTAAGATGCTTTCTGTATTTGTCATTACTGTATTTTCTTTATTTTTCAATCCCACCACTGCCCCACCTCTATTTACTATTTTACGAAAAAAATAACTTGTACATTTTTCTCCCTCTTCCATTTCCTTTTCTCTACTTTGTAAAATGATACTCTTGCTTCTAACCTCCGATAATTCTGACATTGACCTTTTCACTTGGCGAATTTCTTCATTAAAATCAAAGCCCTGATTGCACAGGTTAAAATAGCGTTGCAGTCGTTTTTGCATTCCCACCATACATCTTTTCTCTTTATCTTTTTTCTTTTTCCCGCCAGTTTAAAAAACGTCTTAGTCTTTCCCTTCACCATTTCCCACCACTGTGCATGTGAGTCATAAAAGTCTTTTAGGGTCTGCCATTGGCTGTACTGCTCCCTGTATTCTTTCACAATCTCCAAATCTTTCAACAGGGAACAGTTCAGCCTCCAAAGCCCCTACCTGTCGTCACACCTATGGGAAGTGAAAGGGTGCAGGAAAGCATAGCGTGGTCTGAAAAGAAAATGGGGATTAATTTAGCATCAACTGGTGTAAGGTCCCTAGTGAAGACATAATCAATGCGGGAGGCTTTGCTGCCATCACCACTAAACCAGGTGAATCCTTTCTCCCCAGGATGCATGGTTCTGAAACAGTCAGTCAGTTTAAAATCTCTTGTTATGGTTTGCAATAAAATGGATGTTTTGTCCAATTTAAGATCTTCTCCTCCCCCTTTCCTATCATTTTTGCTTAAAATGCAATTAAAATCCCCTGCTAAAATAATCGGGTCCCTTCCTAAAAGGTGGGGCTGAATGTCTTTTAAAAGGTTGTATCTATCATTCTTTTCTGTATATCCATAAATATTTAATATGTTAAAAGCCCTCCCCAAAAACGTCAAGTTGACTAAAAGAGCCCGCCCGTCTCTTAGTACTGTGCTCCCCTTCACCAAGATTTGTTGATTTTTTACCAGGACAGCAATACCATCTGCTTTATTTTGGTTTGAACCACTCCAAATAGAGGGTCCTTGTTGCCATTTGTCCTCCCAATTCTTGTAATTGTTAAAAAAAGGTAAAGCGCACTCCTGTAACAAAAACACATCAGAGGGTTGTGTACTTAAAAAATTTAAAACAGTTTGTGCTCTCGTTGGTGACCTCACACTTCTCACGTTTAACGTAGAGATGGTGATGGTCATGAGCGTTAAAACGAGAATAAAAGAAGACAGAAACAACATTTTAAAATTTTAAAAACAAATTATCCATTTAAAAACACATTTTCTTGTAAAACAAGTTCTTCCCGCATTTCCACACCATTGGAGGCAGGGAACTGAACATGTTTTCCTTCTGAGTCACAAGGTGAGCTCCTGGGTGTGGATGATTTCAGCTCAATCGATAGAAAAGAAATCTCATTGGCTGTTTGGCTTGGGAATAATCTATTCAGATCCTCCGATGAGGAGGAATCTGAAAATCTTCCCATTTTATCCTTTCCCATTTCTTTCCAGAGAGGGGAGTGTGCCACTCTCTTTTTTTTTATCGATTGAGCACAGGGGAGTTTCTCACTTAATTGACTTTCTTGCAGTGAATCCTCTATGTCCTCCCCTACCTTTTCACTTACCTCTAAGATGTTTTCTTCTGCCTCTTCCCTTTGGTCTTCCTCCCCCTGTTGCTCCTCACTCCTTAACTCCGCCCCTCATTACCTCTAACATCTGATCCTTCTCCACCAATCGCAGAAATTGGCGGGAGATTTGAATCTTTTGCTCCGCCCCCTCGTTATCCTTTTGTTTGCTTTTCTCAACCGCCATTTTATTTGCTTTAACTTTGTTGGCAAAGGACTTTGGGCAATCTCTGTAGAGATGATTGGAGTCTCCACACAGATTACACTTTCTGCCATTGGGACATTCGTCAAAAGTATGCCCAATTTCTCTACATTTCCCACAAAACGACTTCTGGCAAGCTTCCACTAAATGCCCCACCTCTCCACATCTACGACAGAGCTTGGGCATTCCCTGATAATAAATGTAGCCTCTGTTTTCTCCAAGCACAATCACTGATGGAAGATGTTTCAGGCCCTGGAAGCCCTGGGGATCTTCCCACTGTTTTATGGGAATCCTCCAGGAACAATTCCAGATGCCATCCTCATCCAGCATTTTCATGGCTTGGCCTCTAACAGAGCAATATCTACCCAACCAAGTACATATATCTTCTCCACTGACGGTTTCATTGAACATTCGGACAATAACCATTTTGTGGGTATTGTCGGTCAGTTTCTCCACCTTAAACATGGAAAAGAGGGTCTTTACATTTTCAAGTCTGGTCCAGAAGTCATTCAGCAAACTAGCTGACTTAAAACTTACATCAAATCCTTTATTAAAAGGGAGGGACAAAATACAATTCAAATCATTTGGTGTAAATCTCAAAGTTTGCTGAACAAATTTGCGGGAAAAATCCAACCGGGACATCTGAACAGGCTTTCCTTGGTTTTCTAAGAGTGTAAAACGCACGCTGTGGTGCCTCCGCACGCCGGCACGGGCAGCCGACATGTTGGAGGCACCAACAGCTAAAACAGGAGTTTAAAAAACTATCGACACAATAAAAGGATCTAAAAACAAGAATAAAAGACTTACCTTACAACCAGTATCTCAATTAAAATGTTCTCCTAAAAGCAAGCACAATACAATATAAATAAACAATAAATAATAAAAAAGTACAGCTGTAAGCAGTACAATATACCTCTTCAAGGTAAAGGAAAGTGCTATTACAAAAACACAGCCCAAAAACCCACAAAGAGGCGATCGCAACACTGCCAAATGACAAGACACTTGATCTTAGCCAAAAGGCCGAGAAGCGATGCCGTTGCCAAGCAGTGGGGGCAGAGCCGGCAAAGGCGACGCCCATCTGGGCCGCGGTGGGTTTCGTACTTTGCCTCTAGGACCACTGCTGTCGATCAGATCGTTTGTTAAATAGTGGAGATGATTTGAAACAACCTGCTTTCGCGAACTGGTCCTAGGTTTTTCCATCGACCTCCACAAAAGCACCGCAGTACAATTCTCTGGACTCCCTAGGTCGTTCTTGATCAGGAGGGGGGGAATAAAAAAGCTCAACTTTAACATTTGGATAGTGTGACGAGTCCCTCGTTCTTCCTGCTACGGCCGGCCAGTGGGTGTGGCTGGGAGACTCATCAAGTGAACCATGTACACCCGTGCTTCCCTCTATAAAGCTTGGGCTTTGTTTGGCGTGGTGTGTTGCTTGCTCCTGGGTGCTTTGGTTTTGATTTTGGTCTTTGTTTATTTTGAGTTCCTTATTCATTTAAATGTGGTTCTGTCTGATGTTTGGTTATTGATGTGTCTGACAGAAATTGTGTTTGGTTTTGTTGATTTCTTGTTTCATATATTTTCTTATTTATGCTGATAAATCTCTTTTCGTTGCAACCTACCAAGCTGCCTATGTCCTCCGTTTCATTTGTCACGGCTTTGAGCCGGTCGTGACAATAGCGACCACGGGGTCATTTAGAAAACGGCCGTGGTCGAGTGCCCCCAAAAGCCTGTCGTCCCTGAAGGAAAACTCAGAACTTTGCGAAACCAGGCGAGCGCACGCAACACCCGATTCCATAAAAGGGGCGTGCAAACACACACGGAGCCACAGACAACGCTACGACTGTTAGAAACCACAGGTTCTCTCGGCACCACCTAATCTTCTTTCAACCAGTATGTCCAGGGGAGAGCGCGAACGCAGTCCCCCACTACCATAAATTATGCAGTCGAGATTCCCACATTTGGGGAATTCGCAGGGGTCAGCACAACCGGAGTGCAATGGCCCAGCCTCGCCCTGGGTGAACCACCTTCCTGATCATGGTGTCTCCCCTGCCAGGTAAGTATGAGTCCCCAGGCCTCCAGTCAGAGGCTACCCTATCCCTCTTTGCCGTCCTCATCAACGGTGACCCCCTCCCCCACCCCAAGCAAAGGAAGGGCGTGTCCCTTCCATTACTTGACTGCGATTTCCGTGACCATGCCTTCAAGCCGGCAAACTGCCAAGCACCTACAGGTGCTGGTCGTATGATTAGAATGTCATCAAAAAGTTGATTTCTTTCACTAATTCCTTTCAAAAAGTCAAACTTGTATATTATGTACATTGCACACAGACTGATATATTTCAAATGTTTATTTCTTTTAATTTTGATGATTATAACTGACAACTAAGGAAAATCCCAAATCCGGTATCTCAGCAAATTTAGAATATTACTTAAGACCAATACAAAGAAAGGATTTTTAGAAATCTTGGCCAACTGAAAACTATAAACATGAAAAGTATGAGCGTGTGCAGCACTCAATACTTAGTTGGGGCTCCTTTTGCCTGAATTACTGCAGCAATGCGGCGTGGCATGGAGTCGATCGGTCTGTGGCACTGCTCAGGTGTTATGAGAGCCCAGGTTGCTCTGATAGTGGCCTTCAGCTCTTCTTAATTGTTGGGTCTGGCATATGGCATCTTCCTCTTCACAATACCCCGTAGATTTTCTATGGGGTTAAGGTCAGGCGAGTTTGCTGGCCAATTAAGAACAGGGATACCATGGTCCTTAAACCGGGTACTGGTAGCTTTGGCACTGTGTGCAGGTGCCAAGTCCTGTTGGGAAATGAAATCTGCATCTCCATAAAGTTGGTCAGCAGCAGGAAGCATGAAGTGCTCTAAAACTTCCTGGTATACGGCTGCGTTGACCTTGGACCTCAGAAAACACAGTGGGCCAACACCAGCAGATGACATGGCACCCCAAACCATCACTGACTGTGGAAACTTTAGGCTGGCCCTCAAGCGACGTGGATTGTGTGCCTCTCCTCTCTTCCTCCAGACTCTGGGACCCCGATTTCCAAAGGAAATGCCAAATTGACTTTCATCAGAGAACGTAACTTTGGACCACTCAGCAGCAGTCCAGTCCTTTTTGTCGAGGCGCCTCTGACGCTGTCTGTTGTTCAAGAGTGGCTTGACACAAGGAACGAGACAGCTGAAAACCATGTCTTGCATACGTCTGTGCGTAGGGGTTCTTGAAGCACTGACTCCAGCTGCAGTCCACTCTTTGTGAATCTCCCCCACATTTTTGAATGGGTTCTGTTTCACAGTCCTCTCCAGGGTGCGGTTATCCCTATTGCTAGTACACATTAGTTTCTACCACATCTTTTCCTTCCCTTCGCCTCTCTATTAATGTGCTTGGACACAGAGCTCTGCGAACAGCCAGCCTATTTTGCAATGACCTTTTGTGTCTTGGCCTCCTTGTGCAAGGTGTCAGTGGTCGTCTTTTGGACAACTGTCAAGTCAGCAGTCTTCCCCATGACTGTGTAGCCTACAGAACTAGACTGAGAGACCATTTAAAGGCCTTTGCAGGTGTTTTGAGTTAATTAGCTGATAAGAGTGTGTGGCACCAGGTGTCTTCAATATTGAACCTTTTCACAATATTCTAATTTTCTGAGATAGTGACTTTGGGATTTTCCATAGTTGTCAGCTATACTCATCAAAATGAAAAGAAATAAACATGTGAAACCTCTCAGTCTGTGTGTAATGAATGAATATGATATATACAAGTTTCACTTTTTGAAAGGAATTAGTGAAATAAATCAACTTTTTGATGACATTCTAATTATATGACCAGCACCTGTACACGAGCTGCGGTCCTTTAGACCAGTGGTTCCCATCAGTCAGGCGTGTTTGATTAGATGTCTCCCTGATCAAACACACCCGATCCAACTCATCAGCTCGTTGGTAAAGACTCCAAGACCTCAGACGGGCGCATCAGACAAGAGTGACATTCAAGACGTGCAGTGCTGGTTTGGGAACCGCTGCTTTGGAACAACGGCGACCGTTTCATAAGGGTGCGAGACGGTGCCACCCTGCCAGCCACCCCACCGCAGGTACATAGAGACTCCTTGTGAAGCTCCAGCGACATTCCCTCTGCTATTAACCACAACGATTTGCAGTCCCCCAAAAGGGGAAGCACACCGTTCCTGGAGACACTGCAATACCAGGTCGATGCGTGGAGTGGACGGAGCAAGCCCCGGTTCCGGCTCCATGAGCCAAAAATCCATTTAATATGTAGTCCCCAGATAGGGGACGTATCAGATATTAAACTGATAAGAACAGATTTTTTTTTTTTTTCCTTTTATTTATTTTTTCAATAATCATTATTTACATACAAACATTACATTGTTTCTTGGGAACATGTAACACAGATTTCCTTTCCGATTAAAAGGTTTTGCTTAGTTTTTTTTTTTTTTTTTCCTTAATACATGATACATAAAACTTTGTATAAACAGATGTGTGTAAAAGAAGAAAGGCAATAAATAAAATACAATTGAAGTTGCTTAAAAGCCATAATTTAACCTAATAGATAGAATTGATCACGATTAAAACATAAAAGATAAAAAAGCTCTCTTATACATGAACGGGCACAGGCGACACAATACTTTTTTTTTTTTTCTTTTTTTTTTTTTTGAGATGTCCTCATTCAACACTCCACAACAAACACCACGACCCAACACTTTTGGGCTGAGAGGAGAACCTCTTAAACCACGGCACCGCTGCTCCCTCCAGAATGGGGGCATCTGCAGGCAGTCAGGGCGCGTGGCCACGGGGACCTTTCCTGTGTAGCTCCGACCCCCACGTCCGAATGGCAATGCGCAGCATACTCCTGCAGCCTGTTGTTGACCAGCTGTTTCATGGCGTGCAGGGTCACCATCACATGCTTCCCCACCAGCAGGTTTCTGGAGGTCCATAGTACATCTTTGTAGCAGTTGATAGTGAGCCAGGTTTGGGTGTGCTGGGCTGGTGTCATTTTCCTCTGGCTCACTCCTCCCATTATCATGGGGTAGTCCAGTTGTTGGACCTCCCCTGCTGGCAGGCTCGGGAATTGCTGGGGGCCGGCTGTTGCCCACAGGTCCCTCGCGACACTGCACTCCCAGAACGTATGTCTCACGGATTCCGGTGCATTACACCCTGGCCGAGGACAGATTGGATTTGTCGCCATTCCTCGGGAGTGCATCACGGCCCTGACCGGGAGGATCTCGTGAGCGGCCATCCATGCCAGGTCGCGGTGTCTATTGTGAAGGGCCGGATGGGACACATTTTGCCACACAGTCTGGGCCTCACCAATTTTGATCCAGCGCACTGGAGTCACCTGTTCCCGTTCCTGTATGAGAGAGAGAAGGAGGCGGTGATTTGTTAAAGATTTAGTCTCTTTTTCTAAAATATGCTTATTTAAGAACTTCTTGATAAAATCATACGCAGCAGATGGCTTAACACTCTGAGGTCTGACGGTATCGCCGGCGATACCACCGTGGTTTTTTCTTATCAGTGTGAAAGAGACTCAAAATACTCCGTCAATGTTGCACATACAATTAAGAGTTATACACCATTTTAATCTGTGGAATATCTTCTTTCATTTGTGTACACTCAGAGTAAAAACAGAATTTTGTGCTTTTTGTAAAATAAAGAAAACTAACATGATGCGTGATTTCTCCTCTCCCTCTGAACGAACTCCAATCTGATAGTTCTCAGAAAATGAACTGTAACTTAGTGAATACTAATGACAAAAAAATTACACTTATGTCTAAAAAAACGTTAAGATGTCAGGTTTTAAATCATGTAAGTCAAATCGAAAACAAACCTTCTTTGTTTATGTAATCTGTATGAAAAGAGAGCCATGTCAGAAATCCGTGATTCAGCTCATTATCTGCTAATGCGGCCACGCCCACGGAGCCAGCGCTATTCAGACGCTAATTCAGTCAATACATGCATTTATTATCTCAATCGTGTATTTATTGTCTTGAAAAGTGTTTATCTGGATGTAAAAGTCATGGTTAGCGATCTCTAGAAGACATGCAGTTACTTCCTGTTTACTTGTCTTCTACAGATGAAGTTTAGATGAGTTTTTGTTTCTTTAGCGCCCTCCTGCTGCTGTATGTATTGGAAACTCCATTCATGGAATAGCCTCTTCTTCTTTTAGATGAATTTGTGGACTAAAATGCACAGAGCGCCCTCCGACTTCAAGGATGAATTGAAAACACCAGCGCTCATAGTAATGACAGTGAATATTAAATAAAAATAACTCCTCTGTATAGAAAATTGACATAAGCATATGAGAATCCAATATTTCTCCAAATGTGCATGCTTTTAAACTAAAAGCCTATATTCAGACTCTTTGCATCACAGAAATACATTATATTTTAAAGTATAATATAAAACCATTACTTTATATTGTAATAATATTTTTCTGTATGTTTCATATATCATAATGAGCTTGAGACATCACAGAAGGTTTTTTTTCACAGCCTACCTGACTGAAATGCCTCATTAATATGCAAGTCATTTCAGCTCATTACTATCCAATTCTTTTGTCTTCTCAGGTGAGAATGGCCCATTTTCAGTGGTGATTCACGCCTCCTTGCATACTGTGTTTCTTGGCAAAAAGTGTCTTACAAAAACTAAATCAATATATTGTTAAATATGAAGGAGTAGGCAGCATAATTTTTACATAATTTTGAAGCAAAAACTCTAGTCTACAACCTCCAATACCCTAAAGTCTTATGAACACAGATTTATTATACTTTTTTTGGCCTTATTTCAGTGACTTAAGTTTTTTGTTTTTTCAACAACCACGCATAAATGTTATTCCTTCAAAAACACAAACATGTACATACATGTTCCTCACATATTATTGTAGCCTAGTTTGTGCTGAATACAGTGTAATGACACTTTTTCCATTAATATGTTTATGAACAACTGAAAAAAGCACAAATGTCAGGGCATGTCAAAAGTTCTCCAGGCCCCAAATCAGCCTCAGACTCCAGAGGGTTAAAAGCAACTGGTATTGTGTGATTGGTGGGTAAGATTTTTAAGGACCTTAAATAGGATCCCATCCAGAAACGGCTCATAGCAGCAGTTTTATTATCTGTTTTTGTGTCTAATGCATATTTCATATGAAGTGCTGTATAGTATGCCCCTAAAAATAAATAAAAGTTTGGTATTCCTCTGCCTCCATTTCTTGGGGACTTCTTCATCTCCTCTCTTGTCAGCCTCTCCCATTTTCCTCCCCACACAAAGTGAAACATTTCTCTGTCCACGGATAAAAGGAACCATCTGGGGGGTAAAACACAGAACAAAGCAATAAAAATAAAGGTAAAATTACAGATTTAATAATTAAAACCTTGCCTTCTATTGTCAGTTGTCTACGTCTCCAAAATCCAAATCTTTGTCTTACTTTAGCTAAAGCTTCTTGCCAGTTGCCCCTTCCTCCTCCTTCTCTGTCAAATTTAATCCCTAGTATCTTTATATCAGTCTTTTTCATTTCCAGGTCAAGACTCTTTACTTCTTTAGGATCCCATGGTCCAAAACATTGTACTTGAGTTTTTGATCTATTTAGTCTAGCCCCAGACGCCCTTCCAAACCAGTCAGTCAGGTCCATAGTCCTAGTAATTGATAAAACGTCAGTACATACAAGGTTCACATCGTCCATATATAAAAAGGCCTTGGCAGTCAATCCCCCCGCCCCTGGTATTGTCAGTCCCCTGATCCATTTGTCCCTTCTCAATGCCTGCGCCAGTGGCTCAATACAGGCCACATATAAGAGGGGAGATAACGGGCATCCCTGACGGACCCCACAGTGTACGTCTACTGCTTTTGTCAAGTGCCCATTTACCAAAAACCTGCTGCTTATCCCCCTGTATAGCAGTTCCACCCAAGCTACAAATCTCCCTGGAAAACCCATCTTTAGCAGTACTTGAAATAAGTACTGGTGCGAGACCCGATCAAAAGCTTTTTCAAAATCTAAATTTAGAACTGCAAGCCTAATATTTCTGTCTCTCGCATAACAGATGGTGTCTCTCATCAGAACAAGGCTGTCCGTGATCTTTCTTCCAGGAACTGCGCAGGTTTGATCTGGGTGGATCAAATCCCCTAAAATGGAAGACATACGAATCATTAAAAGCTTACTAAACAATTTACAGTCCACATTTAAAAGAGTTATTGGTCGCCAATTTTTCAAGTCAGTCCTTTCGTCTTTTTTGTGTAAAAGTGTAACAATCCCTATCCTAAAACTATCTGGCAGTTTCTCCATTTTATAAAATTCATTAAAAACAATTAAAAGGTCGTTGGCTAAAATGTCCCAAAATGTCTGATAAAACTCAAGTGGGATACCATCTTCTCCAGGTGACTTTCTTTTCTTAAAATGTTTTAAACATTTCTCCATTTCAGAAAGGTTGAAATCATTTATCAAACACGTGCTATCCTTAACGGGTTTATCAATTAATTCTAAAACTTCTTTTAAAATGCAGTCTTCAATCTCTTTCTTACCATATAGTTCATCATAGAAATCTTCAACCACCTTTAAGATGCTTTCTGTATTTGTCATTACTGTATTTTCTTTATTTTTCAATCCCACCACTGCCCCACCTCTATTTACTATTTTACGAAAAAAATAACTTGTACATTTTTCTCCCTCTTCCATTTCCTTTTCTCTACTTTGTAAAATGATACTCTTGCTTCTAACCTCCGATAATTCTGACATTGACCTTTTCACTTGGCGAATTTCTTCATTAAAATCAAAGCCCTGATTGCACAGGTTAAAATAGCGTTGCAGTCGTTTTTGCATTCCCACCATACATCTTTTCTCTTTATCTTTTTTCTTTTTTCCCGCCAGTTTAAAAAACGTCTTAGTCTTTCCCTTCACCATTTCCCACCACTGTGCATGTGAGTCATAAAAGTCTTTTAGGGTCTGCCATTGGCTGTACTGCTCCCTGTATTCTTTCACAATCTCCAAATCTTTCAACAGGGAACAGTTCAGCCTCCAAAGCCCCCTACCTGTCGTCACACCTATGGGAAGTGAAAGGGTGCAGGAAAGCATAGCGTGGTCTGAAAAGAAAATGGGGATTAATTTAGCATCAACTGGTGTAAGGTCCCTAGTGAAGACATAATCAATGCGGGAGGCTTTGCTGCCATCACCACTAAACCAGGTGAATCCTTTCTCCCCAGGATGCATGGTTCTGAAACAGTCAGTCAGTTTAAAATCTCTTGTTATGGTTTGCAATAAAATGGATGTTTTGTCCAATTTAAGATCTTCTCCTCCCCCTTTCCTATCATTTTTGCTTAAAATGCAATTAAAATCCCCTGCTAAAATAATCGGGTCCCTTCCTAAAAGGTGGGGCTGAATGTCTTTTAAAAGGTTGTATCTATCATTCTTTTCTGTATATCCATAAATATTTAATATGTTAAAAGCCCTCCCCAAAAACGTCAAGTTGACTAAAAGAGCCCGCCCGTCTCTTAGTACTGTGCTCCCCTTCACCAAGATTTGTTGATTTTTTACCAGGACAGCAATACCATCTGCTTTATTTTGGTTTGAACCACTCCAAATAGAGGGTCCTTGTTGCCATTTGTCCTCCCAATTCTTGTAATTGTTAAAAAAAGGTAAAGCGCACTCCTGTAACAAAAACACATCAGAGGGTTGTGTACTTAAAAAATTTAAAACAGTTTGTGCTCTCGTTGGTGACCTCACACTTCTCACGTTTAACGTAGAGATGGTGATGGTCATGAGCGTTAAAACGAGAATAAAAGAAGACAGAAACAACATTTTAAAATTTTAAAAACAAATTATCCATTTAAAAACACATTTTCTTGTAAAACAAGTTCTTCCCGCATTTCCACACCATTGGAGGCAGGGAACTGAACATGTTTTCCTTCTGAGTCACAAGGTGAGCTCCTGGGTGTGGATGATTTCAGCTCAATCGATAGAAAAGAAATCTCATTGGCTGTTTGGCTTGGGAATAATCTATTCAGATCCTCCGATGAGGAGGAATCTGAAAATCTTCCCATTTTATCCTTTCCCATTTCTTTCCAGAGAGGGGAGTGTGCCACTCTCTTTTTTTATCGATTGAGCACAGGGGAGTTTCTCACTTAATTGACTTTCTTGCAGTGAATCCTCTATGTCCTCCCCTACCTTTTCACTTACCTCTAAGATGTTTTCTTCTGCCTCTTCCCTTTGGTCTTCCTCCCCCTGTTGCTCCTCACTCCTTAACTCCGCCCCCTCATTACCTCTAACATCTGATCCTTCTCCACCAATCGCAGAAATTGGCGGGAGATTTGAATCTTTTGCTCCGCCCCCTCGTTATCCTTTTGTTTGCTTTTCTCAACCGCCATTTTATTTGCTTTAACTTTGTTGGCAAAGGACTTTGGGCAATCTCTGTAGAGATGATTGGAGTCTCCACACAGATTACACTTTCTGCCATTGGGACATTCGTCAAAAGTATGCCCAATTTCTCTACATTTCCCACAAAACGACTTCTGGCAAGCTTCCACTAAATGCCCCACCTCTCCACATCTACGACAGAGCTTGGGCATTCCCTGATAATAAATGTAGCCTCTGTTTTCTCCAAGCACAATCACTGATGGAAGATGTTTCAGGCCCTGGAAGCCCTGGGGATCTTCCCACTGTTTTATGGGAATCCTCCAGGAACAATTCCAGATGCCATCCTCATCCAGCATTTTCATGGCTTGGCCTCTAACAGAGCAATATCTACCCAACCAAGTACATATATCTTCTCCACTGACGGTTTCATTGAACATTCGGACAATAACCATTTTGTGGGTATTGTCGGTCAGTTTCTCCACCTTAAACATGGAAAAGAGGGTCTTTACATTTTCAAGTCTGGTCCAGAAGTCATTCAGCAAACTAGCTGACTTAAAACTTACATCAAATCCTTTATTAAAAGGGAGGGACAAAATACAATTCAAATCATTTGGTGTAAATCTCAAAGTTTGCTGAACAAATTTGCGGGAAAAATCCAACCGGGACATCTGAACAGGCTTTCCTTGGTTTTCTAAGAGTGTAAAACGCACGCTGTGGTGCCTCCGCACGCCGGCACGGGCAGCCGACATGTTGGAGGCACCAACAGCTAAAACAGGAGTTTAAAAAACTATCGACACAATAAAAGGATCTAAAAACAAGAATAAAAGACTTACCTTACAACCAGTATCTCAATTAAAATGTTCTCCTAAAAGCAAGCACAATACAATATAAATAAACAATAAATAATAAAAAAGTACAGCTGTAAGCAGTACAATATACCTCTTCAAGGTAAAGGAAAGTGCTATTACAAAAACACAGCCCAAAAACCCACAAAGAGGCGATCGCAACACTGCCAAATGACAAGACACTTGATCTTAGCCAAAAGGCCGAGAAGCGATGCCGTTGCCAAGCAGTGGGGGCAGAGCCGGCAAAGGCGACGCCCATCTGGGCCGCGGTGGGTTTCGTACTTTGCCTCTAGGACCACTGCTGTCGATCAGATCGTTTGTTAAATAGTGGAGATGATTTGAAACAACCTGCTTTCGCGAACTGGTCCTAGGTTTTTCCATCGACCTCCACAAAAGCACCGCAGTACAATTCTCTGGACTCCCTAGGTCGTTCTTGATCAGGAGGGGGGAAAAAAAAAAGCTCAACTTTAACATTTGGATAGTGTGACGAGTCCCTCGTTCTTCCTGCTACGGCCGGCCAGTGGGTGTGGCTGGGAGACTCATCAAGTGAACCATGTACACCCGTGCTTCCCTCTATAAAGCTTGGGCTTTGTTTGGCGTGGTGTGTTGCTTGCTCCTGGGTGCTTTGGTTTTGATTTTGGTCTTTGTTTATTTTGAGTTCCTTATTCATTTAAATGTGGTTCTGTCTGATGTTTGGTTATTGATGTGTCTGACAGAAATTGTGTTTGGTTTTGTTGATTTCTGGTTTCATATATTTTCTTATTTATGCTGATAAATCTCTTTTCGTTGCAACCTACCAAGCTGCCTATGTCCTCCGTTTCATTTGTCACGGCTTTGAGCCGGTCGTGACACTAGCGACCACGGGGTCATTTAGAAAACGGCCATGGTCGAGTGCCCCCAAAAGCCTGTCGTCCCTGAAGGAAAACTCAGAACTTTGCGAAACCAGGCGAGCGCACGCAACACCCGATTCCATAAAAGGGGCGTGCAAACACACACGGAGCCACAGACAACGCTACGACTGTTAGAAACCACAGGTTCTCTCGGCACCACCTAATCTTCTTTCAACCAGTATGTCCAGGGGAGAGCGCAAACGCAGTCCCCCACTACCATAAATTATGCAGTCGAGATTCCCACATTTGGGGAATTCGCAGGGGTCAGCACAACCGGAGTGCAATGGCCGAGCCTCGCCCTGGGTGAACCACCTTCCTGATCATGGTGTCTCCCCTGCCAGGTAAGTATGAGTCCCCAGGCCTCCAGTCAGAGGCTACCCTATCCCTCTTTGCCGTCCTCATCAACGGTGACCCCCCTCCCCCACCCCAAGCAAAGGAAGGGCGTGTCCCTTCCATTACTTGACTGCGATTTCCGTGACCATGCCTTCAAGCCGGCAAACTGCCAAGCACCTACAGGTGCTGGTCGTATGATTAGAATGTCATCAAAAAGTTGATTTCTTTCACTAATTCCTTTCAAAAAGTCAAACTTGTATATTATGTACATTGCACACAGACTGATATATTTCAAATGTTTATTTCTTTTAATTTTGATGATTATAACTGACAACTAAGGAAAATCCCAAATCCGGTATCTCAGCAAATTTAGAATATTACTTAAGACCAATACAAAGAAAGGATTTTTAGAAATCTTGGCCAACTGAAAACTATAAACATGAAAAGTATGAGCGTGTGCAGCACTCAATACTTAGTTGGGGCTCCTTTTGCCTGAATTACTGCAGCAATGCGGCGTGGCATGGAGTCGATCGGTCTGTGGCACTGCTCAGGTGTTATGAGAGCCCAGGTTGCTCTGATAGTGGCCTTCAGCTCTTCTTAATTGTTGGGTCTGGCATATGGCATCTTCCTCTTCACAATACCCCGTAGATTTTCTATGGGGTTAAGGTCAGGCGAGTTTGCTGGCCAATTAAGAACAGGGATACCATGGTCCTTAAACCGGGTACTGGTAGCTTTGGCACTGTGTGCAGGTGCCAAGTCCTGTTGGGAAATGAAATCTGCATCTCCATAAAGTTGGTCAGCAGCAGGAAGCATGAAGTGCTCTAAAACTTCCTGGTATACGGCTGCGTTGACCTTGGACCTCAGAAAACACAGTGGGCCAACACCAGCAGATGACATGGCACCCCAAACCATCACTGACTGTGGAAACTTTAGGCTGGCCCTCAAGCGACGTGGATTGTGTGCCTCTCCTCTCTTCCTCCAGACTCTGGGACCCCGATTTCCAAAGGAAATGCCAAATTGACTTTCATCAGAGAACGTAACTTTGGACCACTCAGCAGCAGTCCAGTCCTTTTTGTCGAGGCGCCTCTGACGCTGTCTGTTGTTCAAGAGTGGCTTGACACAAGGAACGAGACAGCTGAAAACCATGTCTTGCATACGTCTGTGCGTAGGGGTTCTTGAAGCACTGACTCCAGCTGCAGTCCACTCTTTGTGAATCTCCCCCACATTTTTGAATGGGTTCTGTTTCACAGTCCTCTCCAGGGTGCGGTTATCCCTATTGCTAGTACACTTTTTTTCTACCACATCTTTTCCTTCCCTTCGCCTCTCTATTAATGTGCTTGGACACAGAGCTCTGCGAACAGCCAGCCTCTTTTGCAATGACCTTTTGTGTCTTGGCCTCCTTGTGCAAGGTGTCAGTGGTCGTCTTTTGGACAACTGTCAAGTCAGCAGTCTTCCCCATGACTGTGTAGCCTACAGAACTAGACTGAGAGACCATTTAAAGGCCTTTGCAGGTGTTTTGAGTTAATTAGCTGATAAGAGTGTGTGGCACCAGGTGTCTTCAATATTGAACCTTTTCACAATATTCTAATTTTCTGAGATAGTGACTTTGGGATTTTCCATAGTTGTCAGCTATACTCATCAAAATGAAAAGAAATAAACATGTGAAACCTCTCAGTCTGTGTGTAATGAATGAATATGATATATACAAGTTTCACTTTTTGAAAGGAATTAGTGAAATAAATCAACTTTTTGATGACATTCTAATTATATGACCAGCACCTGTACACGAGCTGCGGTCCTTTAGACCAGTGGTTCCCATCAGTCAGGCGTGTTTGATTAGATGTCTCCCTGATCAAACACACCCGATCCAACTCATCAGCTCGTTGGTAAAGACTCCAAGACCTCAGACGGGCGCATCAGACAAGAGTGACATTCAAGACGTGCAGTGCTGGTTTGGGAACCGCTGCTTTGGAACAACGGCGACCGTTTCATAAGGGTGCGAGACGGTGCCACCCTGCCAGCCACCCCACCGCAGGTACATAGAGACTCCTTGTGAAGCTCCAGCGACATTCCCTCTGCTATTAACCACAACGATTTGCAGTCCCCCAAAAGGGGAAGCACACCGTTCCTGGAGACACTGCAATACCAGGTCGATGCGTGGAGTGGACGGAGCAAGCCCCGGTTCCGGCTCCATGAGCCAAAAATCCATTTAATATGTAGTCCCCAGATAGGGGACGTATCAGATATTAAACTGATAAGAACAGATTCCATCTTTTACATACACAAACTCAGACAGTTCATCAACACATACTTTTTATAACTCACTTTAGGTCCCATTTAATCCCTTTTTCCCTTCAAACATTTTTTAATTTCCCCCTCAATATTATCATTTTGCACTGCGCCCTGCACTCTAGCCAAAACACAATAAAAAATTGATTTAGGACCCCATCCTGTTCGTTTGGACCTTAACATCGAAGTTCTGTGATTCCACAAAACCCTTTTGCCTTCTGATATAATTATCCACACCACCTTCCTCAATTCAAACTTCTGTCCCCCCAGACCCTCCCCATAAATTACCAGGTTCCGGGTCAGAGGAGGACCTTTCCACCCCTTCCACCACTGATACAGCAAAGTCCAGAAGGCAGATGAAACTGGGCATGTCCAAAATACATGTTCTATTGTTTCCTCCCTCCCACAACCAATTGGGCAGAAAGGTGACTTCCCTTGCCCATGACGATACTGCCTCTCCCTTACAGGCAAACGCCCCAGGGCCCCCAACCAATGAAGGTCTCTGCAAGCTCCATCCACATATGCTGGCTGTAGCATTGCCCAATTCACAGTGATGGGAAGAAATCTCTCTAGTCCCCCCTTCCCTGCCCCCCTCTCCCTTAAACCCTTGTACAGTTCCCTATGATTTATCACTGTTCCCTGTTCCAGACACCAAGGATGTTGACGTATAAATTTGGCAAACCACTGATATTCTTCCGGCCTGTCAAAAGCCCACGGAACCAACTTATCCCATGCAATCAAAGATCTTAGTGGAAAGGCTGCCCAGAACCTTGCAAAAAAATAAGCTTTGTGGTTTGTTGCCTGTAGGATTAAACGTGCCACAAAGGATGAAAAAATAGATGCTACCCACAAGGTAAAAAAAGGCACCTCCCTCCCACCCTTCTTAATTTCTTGGCTCACCTGAGCCCTGGATACCAGCTCGCACCTTCCCTTCCACAGAAAGGAGAACACAAGACCTTCCAACTCTCTGCCACAATTATAGGGAAGAGGGAACACATATGCCAAATAATTGACTGTAGGCAACAAGTCTGCTTTTATCACTAATGTTCGGCTAGTTAAAGAAAGCTCTCTAGTGTTCCAAAGGCCAATTTTGGAGCGCACTTTCCCAATCAAAACCCTCCAGTTCTCCTTAGCGCTGTTCTGCCTGAAGAAACGCACTCCCAAAACCTTCAGACCATCTTCACATAAGCTATATCCCTCAATGGCTGTCTCCCGCCTAGCCCATCGACCTACATACATGACGGCTGACTTTGACATGTTCACTTTCGCCCCTGTAACCCTCCCAAAATCTCCCAAAATCTTGCTTGTTTCTAAAAAATCCTGCCTTGATGTCAAAAACAGTGTCATGTCATCTGCATACAGCGACACCTTTGCTTGCAGACCTCCAGCCCCCGGCATGTGCAGGCCAGTAAAGGCCTGACATGCCCTTAAACGGGAAGCTAAAGGTTCAATGAACAAAATATAAAGAAGAGGGGAGAGAGGACATCCCTGTCTTACTCCTCCCAGCTGCTCAACTGACTCTGTCAGGAAACCATTAACTTTAAACTTACTTACCGCCCCCTTATACAATAAACGAACCCACGCCCTGATACTTGCCCCAAAACCTACCCTCTCAAGAACTGCAAACAAAAAGGAGAGACTAACTCGATCAAAAGCTTTCTCCTGGTCGAGGCTCAAAATTGCTAGAGAAAGCTGCCGTTGCTCAGCCCACCCAATAGCATCTCTGATCAAAGTCAAATTTAGGCTGCCAGAGCGGCCTGGTACCCCACAAGTCTGGTCTGGGTGCACCACCTTCCCCACCACAGACCTCATTCGTATAGCTATGACCTTCGCAAGGATTTTATAGTCAGTAGTAAGGAGAGTGATGGGCCTCCAGTTTGCCAAATCTGTCTTATCTCCCTTCTTATACAAAAGGGAGACATGCCCTGTCCTCATAGAAGCTGTGAGTGACCCAGTCATCAGGCTCTCATTATACACCTCAACCAGGTCCTGTCCAATAAGTTGCCAAAAGGAGCAGTATATCTCAACTGGCAACCCATCACAGCCAGGAGCTGTCCCTTTCCTAAGTGATGCCATTGCCTCTTCTGCCTCCTGCAAAGACACCTCCCCTTCTAATGCGGCAGCATCATCACCCTCCAAGACACTCTCTAAACTTGTCAAGAACACCCTCGCCTGAGAGTCTACCAAACCTCGGGGGCTAAAAAGCTGTTTATAAAAAACTGCCACCGTCTTCAACATTTCAGCTGTAGATGTAACATTACCCTTCTCTGTCTTTAACCCTTCTATGCATTTCCTCTGCTGCTGTCTCCTCACAGAGGCAAAAAAATATTTTGATGGACCCTCCTCTAAAAACCGTCTCCTTGCACCCATTTCTAACATAAATTTCTCTGCTTCCTTCATATAAAAACCTTTAACCCTCTCTTGGATAGCATAGAATCTGCCCCACTCCTCAGCTGCCTCTCTGCCCTCCTGAGCCCATAAGGACTGCATCTCCCTAATCCAAACACTAATGAGCCCTCGTCTTTTTACTGCCTTAGCCTCCCCCACCATCTACAGAAGTTAGCTATTCTCTCTTTTACTCCCTCCCACCACTGAGCCTGCGTTTCAAACAGACACTTCAAATTCTGCCAGGCCCTGTATAGGTGCTTAAACACTTGAACAAAAAACTTATCCTGAAGGAAAGATCTGTTCAACCTCCAAGATCCTCTCCCCCTCTGAATACCCCCAACCTCCATCTCGACTCCTATCATACAATGATCAGACAACCAAACCGGCAAGAAGAAGAAATCATCAACCTTAACTCCTGCTGACACAAACACATAATCCAAACGAGATTTTTCCCCTCTACTATTTCTCCAAGTAAAGCCCTCCAAAGCCCTTCCCACCACTTTAAAGGAGTCATAAAGAGAAAAACTCTTAAGGAGGAAAGCCAAATCACCCTTTGGCTCCCTATCTAAAGAAACATTAAAATCCCCTCCCAAAACCACCTTCCGATTTGTATAAAACAAAGGTTTTAATAAATTAAAGAAACCCCCTCTCTCCTCCCTCTTACTAGGCGCATATACATTAATCAGTCTGATGCTAACACCCCTCCATCTTACATCAGCATACAACACCCTCCCCGGAACTACCATTAAATTCTCTTCAATGACAAATTCCTGAGAGTTAAAAAGTATTCCCACCCCATCTGCCATCACATTCCCTGCCCCCCACATAGATGGACCTTTTCCCCAGTCCTTTGCAAAAAGAAGCTCATCTCTGCTGTTCTCTAAATGACATTCCTGTAAAAACATAATGTCAAAATTAACAGAACTCAAGGACTCAAAAAAAAAAGCTATCCTTCGTTTTGCCCTGTTCAATCCTCTTACATTTAGAGTGGCCACCCTCAGCCCCCCATTTTAGGCAAACACTAAAGAAAAACAGTCCTTATCCCTTATCCCCTCCAAAACCTCCCTTCCCACCCCCTGTGGTACATCCCTTCACCCTTCTAGCTACTACCTCCGTCCACCCCTGAGAATCATCTTCAGTACTCTCCCCACACTCTCCCCACGCCCTCCCCCCTCCCCCCCATCCCCCCACTCATATACTACTTCTTTAAAAGCTTTAACCGCTCCCGCTCCCTTCCCCGAGTCATGTAAAGATACCAAGTCCTCCAAAGAAACAAAAGTCTTTACTGTCTCAATCTTGCTGCATTTTCGGTCCCTCTCGTCCTCTCCTCCGCCATCTTCTTCCACCGCTCGCCGACGTCCTCTTCCCCCTGATATCTCCATCTCGCTGTCTCCGCCTCCACTTTGCTCAGAAGTTATAATGTCTAAAGCATCCAGTTGCGACCATGTAAACCTGGCTGGGTCTTCAGCTTGTGGAGTATCTTGAATGGTGTTGTTACTAGACACAATTGCAGCCCCGGAAAACACCTCTGCAATATCGATGTCTGACCAGGTCTGTCCAATACCCTGTGACTGCTCCCTCTCTTGAGCTGCCCCCGGAGGACGTGGCTGGTTGACCTCTGCAACTGCTGGTCCTTTGTCCTGGTGATGCACAGCACTTTCCTCAGCCCCCTGGTCTTTATTAGCACCCTCTGTTGCAGCTGTAAGCTCTGTCTGGTTGATTGAAGAGTTGGATGAGAGCCAGCCCGTTTTAGTCTAGGGGTAATGACATGGCAGTAACAAAATTTTGGAGAGAGAGAGCACAGGAACCTCTTGTCTCCCACCCCAGCAACACACATCCAAAACCAATGATTCTTAAAGGATATTTATTAAATCAAATGTAAAAGATAAAAGGAAGAACATAAGCTTCAGGAGGGGGCAAAGGCCAACATAACAAACAAAACATTCCTAACTCAAGTTTAATCATAACTTACCTATACATAACCAAAAAAAAAAATAAATAAATAACAAATGAACTTGCCTATCTTCCTGACTACAAATAACCAGGAGAAAAGCAATTTCAAACAAAAAAAGGCACCCACCTCCCTACAGATTTACTTAAAATAAATCTTACATTCTAAAGAAAACAAAGCCTATAAGTCTTCAACTACATTCACAGCAGCACCAATGGTTTACAATAATCACGGACCAAAAACACAGTGGCATTATCTGGGGCAAGAGAAAAGAAGTCCATGTGGCAAACAACCATCTGCATCCCTCTCCCTCTCCGCTTGTTGTGAGACAGGGCTGTCTTTATATGCTGGCTTTCTCTTGGGTGCAGCCAATCAGTGGCTCTGATGTGAATGGGCAGCCAATCAGCCACAGGTGTACCCAATTACCTCCCTCAGCAAGGTAGTTGTGGACATGTAGGAAAAACAAAAAAAGAAAACACAAAAACACATAAAACAATTAAATAAAATAAAGTCTCCAGACGTAACACTCCCACCGTTAAATTTTACAACCCCTAGATTGTAAAAAACAAGCAACACACAAAACTCTAATAGTAATGCAACAAGCCTATTGCTTCTCAACTCAGTTTGTTTTAACCAAACCCCTTAAATCTCTGCATCTGCAGTCCTGGAAAGTGCATCCGCCACCACATTCTCTTTACCACGGATGTGCTTGAGGTTAAGGTTATACTCCTGGACAATTAAAGCCCAGCGCATCAAACGTTGATTGGAGTTGGACATGCGGGAGAGAAAGATCAACGGGTTATGGTCAGTATACACATCGATAGGCATGGCGCTACTTCCCAAATAAACCTCGAAATGCTGGAGAGCCAGAAGCAAGGCAAGTGCCTCCTTCTCAATCGTGCTATAACGTTGTTGGCATTTTGAGAACTTCTTTGAGAAGTAGCAGATGGGGTGATCGATACCACAGGAGTCCTCCTGCAGCAGGACTGCTCCAGCACCGGTAGCACTGGCATCTATTTGGAGTTTGAAAGGCAAATCAAAATTAGGTGCAGACAACACTGGGGCATGGCAAAGGAGATCTTTTGCGGCTTTAAAAGCATTATCACACTCGGTGCTCCACTTAAAACTCTTGGTAGTACTGAGGAGGTCAGTAAGAGATGACACAACAGTAGAAAAATTACAACAAAACCCCCGGTAATACCCACTCATACCCAAAAATCTGCGTAGTTCACGCTTGTTACGGGGTGTAGGAAACTCAAGTATGGCAGTAACCTTGGCCTCAACTGGCTTAACACAACCCTGGCCAACTTGTTTTCCCAGATAGGTTACCACAGCTTTACCTATCTCACATTTAGCAAGATTCAAGGTTAGAGAGGCAGCAGCCAGGCGGCTGAACACTAACTCCAAAGACTTTACGTGATCTTCCCAGGTTTTTGAATAAATTACTACATCATCTAGATAGGCATTGCAATTCGGCACTCCTGACAAGACCACCTGCATAAGGCGCTGGAAGGTGGCAGGTGCATTTCGCATTCCAAAAGCTAAGACCTGATATTGTAGAAAGTGTTCAGGAGTGACAAATGCAGATATCTCAGCTGCACGGGGAGTTAGGGGCACTTGCCAATAACCCTTTAACAGGTCTAATTTTGTGACATATCTGGCTGAGCCTACTCTGTCAACACAGTCCTCGAGCCGAGGCAAAGGAAATGAGTCAGGCTTTGTTATGGAGTTAACCTTACGGTAATCAGTACAGAAGCGATAGGAGCCGTCAGATTTAGGCACTAATAAACAGGGCGAACTCCATGGACTCCGACTATGCACCGCTAGTCCATGCTGCAACATGTACTCAACCTCAGATCCCATTATCTCACGCTTCCTAGGATTTACTCTATAAGGATGTTGCTTGACTGGCTGAGATTCACCTACATCAATGTCATGTTCTAACATGGTCGTTCTGCCAGGCACATCAGAAAAGAGTGAGGGGTAGTCATGAACCAACCTAATAATCTGGTCACTCTGTTCTCTTGTCAAATATACAAGAAAGCTCGGCAAGTCATTCAATATGACAGAGTTTTGAAGGCGTTTAGCTGCAATTTCTACACCCTTTTCAGCTGGTTCATCTTCTGGTATTACACTAGCAGTGACCACAGCAACAGGTGAAACAGAGGAGGAAGCAGGCTTCTCCCCACGTTTAATAAACCGCTTCAACATATTTATATGGCATAGGCGGGTCTTGCGTCTGCGGTCAGGAGTATGAATGACATAATTGGTGTCACTGAGCTTTTCTTTGACTTCATAGGGACCCGAAAATTTAGCTCGAAACACAGAACCTGGATCGGGTAAGTAGACAAGGACACGGTCACCCGGTTGAAAACTACGATTCACACTTCTTTTATCGTAATGGGTCTTCATTTTTGACTGAGCTGCAACCAAATGTTCTCTAGCAAGTTTGCTGGCCTTATGCAATCGTTCACGAATAGTGCTAACATAGTCAATTACTGTCACAGGCAGAGAGTCTTTAGCTAATAATTGCTCACTTAATAGCTTCAAAGGACCACGCACAGTGTGGCCGAAAACAAGATCAGCTGGACTAAACCCAAGACTCTCTTGCTCTGCTTCACGGGCAGCAAACATAAGGTAAGGAAGACCCTCAGCCCAATCTTTCCCATTGGCTATACAATAGGAGCGCAACATTGATTTAAGGGTTTGATGAAATCTTTCAAGCGCCCCCTGTGACTCAGGGTGGGAGGCGCTTGAAAGCTGATGTTTAACCCCTAACTCAACAAGAGCCTGTGTGAATGCCTTAGATGTAAAGTTTGACCCTTGGTCAGTTTGTACAACACGAGGTAGACCAAAGGTAGTGCAGAACTTCACTAATTCCTTAATGACGACTTTAGCTTTAATCGAGCGTAAAGGAATCGCCTCTGGGAAACGTGTTGCGGTACACATTATTGTTAGAATGTATTCGTGTCCTGACTTGGATTTGGGTACTGGTCCCACACAGTCAACAAGCAAGCGCTCAAAAGGCTCTTTCATAACCGGTATTGGCTGCAGAGGTGCGACTGGTATCTTTTTATTGGGCTTTCCCGCCAGTTGACATACAGGACAAGATCTACAAAAGTCAGATACATCAGATTTTAATCCGGGCCAATAAAAGTACCGTGAAACTCGACGAAAGGTTTTTGTGACACCCATGTGTCCTGATAACACATGTTCGTGAGCCAAGTGCAATACCTGCCCTCGGTAATCAGTTGGCAATACAATTTGGGGCGATTCTTGTGAATCCTCATGAGCCTCACGCCTCCACTTACGCATGAGTACCGCATCTTCCCAAAAGTAAGCTACCTTAGCATTAGACACTTGACACAGGGGAACAGCAGCTTCTGTGCAATGTACCAATGAGGGGTCTGATTTCTGTGCAGCAGCCAATTGCTCCTTACCAATCTTTAAAGGAAATGTAACTGCACTCTCACAGTTAGGGCAATGTTCTGACTCTACTGGTATCTCATCTTCCACTAACTCATCAGGTACCGCCAAAAATGATTCAGAGAGATCTACCATGTCTCTGAATTTAGACGATTGAGCACGGGTCACAACACATGCAGGAAAAGCTGCAGGAAATTGACGTGCTAAGTCGGGTTTCTCACTCATGGTAGGTTTACGAACCACAATTGGACAGGGAAAAACGTCGCCCCCTGCAAGGTCATTTCCCAAGATAACGCCCACCCCCTCGACAGGTAACTGAGAACGTACACCAAGTTTTACAGTACCTGTAACGAGTTCCGATTTCAAGTACACATTATGAAGAGGAACATTTATACACTGCATTCCAATTCCACGTATAAGCACATCTGTACCAGAGTAAGTTTCAATAGACCGGGGCAATAACTCCTCTAAAATAAATGACTGAACTGACCCAGTGTCTCTCAAAATGGTGACAGGTTTACACTCAGAATCAATTGAGTGAGACACTGAGCCAGTCAGGAGGAAAGGCTGGTAGGAAGGAGCGGTTGTAGGATTCTCATTAGACACGGGGTGTACGAGTGCAACACTTTTAGATTTGGAAGCAGAATTCTTTTGCTTCCATGCTTTACAGTCAGAAATTAAATGACTGGTATCAAAACAATAAAAGCAAGCTCGCTTATCACCGGAGGCATTTTTACGACGGACACTCAAATGTGCCTCACCTTTGCCATTGCGTGAGAAAACACGGGTCGCTTCCCTATCAGATACTTCGCAAACGGCAGGGGATACATTAACACGACGTGCAGGGGGAAACACATTCCGATGAGTCAACACAAACTCATCGGCCAGAACGGCGGCGTCGGAAAGGTTCGCAACTTTCTGCTCATTTAAATGGACAACAACATTTTCCGGAATACAACTTTTAAAGTCCTCCAGCAAGATAAGCTCTTGAAGCTGATCAAGAGACATAATCTTGCTGGAGAGACACCACCTCTCAAAAAGGGTTTTCTTCTCCCTCGCGAATTCAACAAATGTCTGTCTGGCTGTTTTCACATGTGATCTAAATTTTTGTCGGTATGCCTCAGGCACCAACTCGAACGCTCGTAGAACGGCAGATTTTACTACATCATAGTCAAGAGACTGTTCTATTGGTAAGGCGGAGCAAACCTCTTGCGCTTTACCAGAAAGACTGCACTGCAACAAAAGAGCCCACACATCTTTTGGCCACCGTAATTTCATAGCCACCCGTTCAAAGGCAACAAAGTACGAATCCACTTCTGCCTCTCTAAATGGGGGTACGAGTTTAAGATACTTGCCAACATCAAAATCAGGCTCAGAAGTTGCATTATCAATACTTTGAGGCAAAATAGCAACAGGTGAAACGACGGAAGACAAAGCAGCACTTTGAGGTACAACAGCGGCAGGTGAAGTAGCAGGAGATATCATAGAAGGTAATCTTGAGCGAGGCATAGGAACTGGTTTTTGATTTAATTCCTGAGCACGCAAGTCTAACTGACGCATCCTAATATCCCTATCCGCTTGTGCCTCTATAGCACGAAGCCTGATCTTTTGACCCTCACACTCCTGTTTTTTTATAAGAAGGTCCAACTCCTTCAACTTGACAGCTAACATAGACTCACCCAGAGACTCAGTCGCCAGACCAGGAAGAACCCCACCTGCCACAGCTTCTGCTGCAAGCCCAGGTTGTCCCTCAGCACTGATGGCAGAGTAATCTGGCAAAATTCCATCCTCAATCAGCTTTTCTCGCAAGTGATCTTTAATAACTTGTTTGGTAGACTGCCTAGGAACCTCAACATTAAAGAAGTCTGCAATTACCAACAAATCTGCCTTCCTGCAACGCTCAAAAACTTCTATGGTAGGAGAAAGGGTAAATGAAATCAAATCAAATTCCATAATTCTCAGTACCACAGGAGCTTTCTCCCTTACCAGAAAGAAAACAGCCAAACAGAACAAAAGAAAATGAGCAGATACTTACAATTACGCCACGGTAAACTTTCACTTGAAAGGACGAGCCCCCACTTGTTACATGCCAGCCCGTTTTAGTCTAGGGGTAATGACATGGCAGTAACAAAATTTTGGAGAGAGAGAGCACAGGAACCTCTTGTCTCCCACCCCAGCAACACACATCCAAAACCAATGATTCTTAAAGGATATTTATTAAATCAAATGTAAAAGATAAAAGGAAGAACATAAGCTTCAGGAGGGGGCAAAGGCCAACATAACAAACAAAACATTCCTAACTCAAGTTTAATCATAACTTACCTATACATAACCAAAAAAAAAATAAATAAATAACAAATGAACTTGCCTATCTTCCTGACTACAAATAACCAGGAGAAAAGCAATTTCAAACAAAAAAAGGCACCCACCTCCCTACAGATTTACTTAAAATAAATCTTACATTCTAAAGAAAACAAAGCCTATAAGTCTTCAACTACATTCACAGCAGCACCAATGGTTTACAATAATCACGGACCAAAAACACAGTGGCATTATCTGGGGCAAGAGAAAAGAAGTCCATGTGGCAAACAACCATCTGCATCCCTCTCCCTCTCCGCTTGTTGTGAGACAGGGCTGTCTTTATATGCTGGCTTTCTCTTGGGTGCAGCCAATCAGTGGCTCTGATGTGAATGGGCAGCCAATCAGCCACAGGTGTACCCAATTACCTCCCTCAGCAAGGTAGTTGTGGACATGTAGGAAAAACAAAAAAAAGAAAACACAAAAACACATAAAACAATTAAATAAAATAAAGTCTCCAGACGTAACACCTCACACATGAGAGATTCCAAATCTGCTTGCAGATCTTCCCCCTCCTTAAATAAACTAGCGTAGCTCTTCTTTCTGGCTGGACAACCCCGATACAAATGTTCTTTACTTCCACACAGACTGCAATGCTTGGGAGCAGTACATTCCGCCGCCACATGATCCGTCTTCCCACAGAATCTACATCTCTCTCCCTTGCACTCCACTTTCACATGACCCTGCCCTCCACATCTTCGACAATACACGGGCTGTCCGGGATAGTGCAGGAAACCTCTGTTCGGTCCAATAGAAAAGCTGCCTGGAGGGTGCAGCACAGTGCCAGGTGAAGAGGAGTCAAGTCTCAACTTCACCATGTACCTCCTCTTCCCATTCCATATTCCATATCGATCTCTCAAGCGCTCTCCTCCTCTTACAACATCACAATATCTTGCAATAAATGCCAGGACATCGCCATCCAAATATATACAAAAGGGTTGTATATATGAATAGTAAGTGGGATAAAATCCTGAACAAACACAGGCTGAAGCTGCAGGCCCTCCAGCAATTTATGACCTTCCTTTTTCTTCCAGGCTTCAAAAAAACCAACACAGTCCTTCAAAACACAAAAAGTTAAATCCAAAAATCCAGTTGACACAAAATCTTGTAAACAAAAAACTTCAGCAGGCTGTATCTTGAAAAGTCCTCTAAGAATTTCAGTAACAAAAAAATCTCTTCCAAAACGTTGCTTCACCAATTCTTCAGCATCTTTCTTCAACAACACACGAATCGTATTCCTCAACCGCACCATCAAGGCCGACTCTCTTTCGTCGTTCCCCGACATAACTCCTGGGTAAGATACTACACTTGATCTTAGCCAAAAGGCCGAGAAGCGATGCCGTTGCCAAGCAGTGGGGGCAGAGCCGGCAAAGGCGACGCCCATCTGGGCCGCGGTGGGTTTCGTACTTTGCCTCTAGGACCACTGCTGTCGATCAGATCGTTTGTTAAATAGTGGAGATGATTTGAAACAACCTGCTTTCGCGAACTGGTCCTAGGTTTTTCCATCGACCTCCACAAAAGCACCGCAGTACAATTCTCTGGACTCCCTAGGTCGTTCTTGATCAGGAGGGGGGGGGGGGGAAAGCTCAACTTTAACATTTGGATAGTGTGACGAGTCCCTCGTTCTTCCTGCTACGGCCGGCCAGTGGGTGTGGCTGGGAGACTCATCAAGTGAACCATGTACACCCGTGCTTCCCTCTATAAAGCTTGGGCTTTGTTTGGCGTGGTGTGTTGCTTGCTCCTGGGTGCTTTGGTTTTGATTTTGGTCTTTGTTTATTTTGAGTTCCTTATTCATTTAAATGTGGTTCTGTCTGATGTTTGGTTATTGATGTGTCTGACAGAAATTGTGTTTGGTTTTGTTGATTTCTTGTTTCATATATTTTCTTATTTATGCTGATAAATCTCTTTTCGTTGCAACCTACCAAGCTGCCTATGTCCTCCGTTTCATTTGTCACGGCTTTGAGCCGGTCGTGACAATAGCGACCACGGGGTCATTTAGAAAACGGCCATGGTCGAGTGCCCCCAAAAGCCTGTCGTCCCTGAAGAAAAACTCAGAACTTTGCGAAACCAGGCGAGCGCACGCAACACCCGATTCCATAAAAGGGGCGTGCAAACACACACGGAGCCACAGACAACGCTACGACTGTTAGAAACCACAGGTTCTCTCGGCACCACCTAATCTTCTTTCAACCAGTATGTCCAGGGGAGAGCGCGAACGCAGTCCCCCACTACCATAAATTATGCAGTCGAGATTCCCACATTTGGGGAATTCGCA
The DNA here is from genome assembly GCF_024489055.1 of Chanodichthys erythropterus. Lineage (NCBI taxonomy): Eukaryota > Metazoa > Chordata > Actinopteri > Cypriniformes > Xenocyprididae > Chanodichthys > Chanodichthys erythropterus. Next base: position 274,928 of record NC_090240.1, read on the forward strand.
GGGGTCAGCACAACCGGAGTGCAATGGCCGAGGCATGCCCTGGGTGAACCACCTTCCTGATCATGGTGTCTCCCCTGCCAGGTAAGTATGAGTCCCCAGGCCTCCAGTCAGAGGCTACCCTATCCCTCTTTGCCGTCCTCATCAACGGTGACCCCCTCCCCCATCCCAAGCAAAGGAAGGGCGTGTCCCTTCCATTACTTGACTGCGATTTCCGTGACCATGCCTTCAAGCCGGCAAACTGCCAAGCACCTACAGGTGCTGGTCGTATGATTAGAATGTCATCAAAAAGTTGATTTCTTTCACTAATTCCTTTCAAAAAGTCAAACTTGTATATTATGTACATTGCACACAGACTGATATATTTCAAATGTTTATTTCTTTTAATTTTGATGATTATAACTGACAACTAAGGAAAATCCCAAATCCGGTATCTCAGCAAATTTAGAATATTACTTAAGACCAATACAAAGAAAGGATTTTTAGAAATCTTGGCCAACTGAAAACTATAAACATGAAAAGTATGAGCGTGTGCAGCACTCAATACTTAGTTGGGGCTCCTTTTGCCTGAATTACTGCAGCAATGCGGCGTGGCATGGAGTCGATCGGTCTGTGGCACTGCTCAGGTGTTATGAGAGCCCAGGTTGCTCTGATAGTGGCCTTCAGCTCTTCTTAATTGTTGGGTCTGGCATATGGCATCTTCCTCTTCACAATACCCCGTAGATTTTCTATGGGGTTAAGGTCAGGCTTCACCAATTCTTCAGCATCTTTCTTCAACAACACACGAATCGTATTCCTCAACCGCACCATCAAGGCCGACTCTCTTTCGTCGTTCCCCGACATAACTCCTGGGTAAGATACTACACTTGATCTTAGCCAAAAGGCCGAGAAGCGATGCCGTTGCCAAGCAGTGGGGGCAGAGCCGGCAAAGGCGACGCCCATCTGGGCCGCGGTGGGTTTCGTACTTTGCCTCTAGGACCACTGCTGTCGATCAGATCGTTTGTTAAATAGTGGAGATGATTTGAAACAACCTGCTTTCGCGAACTGGTCCTAGGTTTTTCCATCGACCTCCACAAAAGCACCGCAGTACAATTCTCTGGACTCCCTAGGTCGTTCTTGATCAGGAGGGGGGGGGGAAAGCTCAACTTTAACATTTGGATAGTGTGACGAGTCCCTCGTTCTTCCTGCTACGGCCGGCCAGTGGGTGTGGCTGGGAGACTCATCAAGTGAACCATGTACACCCGTGCTTCCCTCTATAAAGCTTGGGCTTTGTTTGGCGTGGTGTGTTGCTTGCTCCTGGGTGCTTTGGTTTTGATTTTGGTCTTTGTTTATTTTGAGTTCCTTATTCATTTAAATGTGGTTCTGTCTGATGTTTGGTTATTGATGTGTCTGACAGAAATTGTGTTTGGTTTTGTTGATTTCTTGTTTCATATATTTTCTTATTTATGCTGATAAATCTCTTTTCGTTGCAACCTACCAAGCTGCCTATGTCCTCCGTTTCATTTGTCACGGCTTTGAGCCGGTCGTGACAATAGCGACCACGGGGTCATTTAGAAAACGGCCGTGGTCGAGTGCCCCCAAAAGCCTGTCGTCCCTGAAGGAAAACTCAGAACTTTGCGAAACCAGGCGAGCGCACGCAACACCCGATTCCATAAAAGGGGCGTGCAAACACACACGGAGCCACAGACAACGCTACGACTGTTAGAAACCACAGGTTCTCTCGGCACCACCTAATCTTCTTTCAACCAGTATGTCCAGGGGAGAGCGCGAACGCAGTCCCCCACTACCATAAATTATGCAGTCGAGATTCCCACATTTGGGGAATTCGCAGGGGTCAGCACAACCGGAGTGCAATGGCCGAGCCTCGCCCTGGGTGAACCACCTTCCTGATCATGGTGTCTCCCCTGCCAGGTAAGTATGAGTCCCCAGGCCTCCAGTCAGAGGCTACCCTATCCCTCTTTGCCGTCCTCATCAACGGTGACCCCCTCCCCCACCCCAAGCAAAGGAAGGGCGTGTCCCTTCCATTACTTGACTGCGATTTCCGTGACCATGCCTTCAAGCCGGCAAACTGCCAAGCACCTACAGGTGCTGGTCGTATGATTAGAATGTCATCAAAAAGTTGATTTCTTTCACTAATTCCTTTCAAAAAGTCAAACTTGTATATTATGTACATTGCACACAGACTGATATATTTCAAATGTTTATTTCTTTTAATTTTGATGATTATAACTGACAACTAAGGAAAATCCCAAATCCGGTATCTCAGCAAATTTAGAATATTACTTAAGACCAATACAAAGAAAGGATTTTTAGAAATCTTGGCCAACTGAAAACTATAAACATGAAAAGTATGAGCGTGTGCAGCACTCAATACTTAGTTGGGGCTCCTTTTGCCTGAATTACTGCAGCAATGCGGCGTGGCATGGAGTCGATCGGTCTGTGGCACTGCTCAGGTGTTATGAGAGCCCAGGTTGCTCTGATAGTGGCCTTCAGCTCTTCTTAATTGTTGGGTCTGGCATATGGCATCTTCCTCTTCACAATACCCCGTAGATTTTCTATGGGGTTAAGGTCAGGCGAGTTTGCTGGCCAATTAAGAACAGGGATACCATGGTCCTTAAACCGGGTACTGGTAGCTTTGGCACTGTGTGCAGGTGCCAAGTCCTGTTGGGAAATGAAATCTGCATCTCCATAAAGTTGGTCAGCAGCAGGAAGCATGAAGTGCTCTAAAACTTCCTGGTATACGGCTGCGTTGACCTTGGACCTCAGAAAACACAGTGGGCCAACACCAGCAGATGACATGGCACCCCAAACCATCACTGACTGTGGAAACTTTAGGCTGGCCCTCAAGCGACGTGGATTGTGTGCCTCTCCTCTCTTCCTCCAGACTCTGGGACCCCGATTTCCAAAGGAAATGCCAAATTGACTTTCATCAGAGAACGTAACTTTGGACCACTCAGCAGCAGTCCAGTCCTTTTTGTCGAGGCGCCTCTGACGCTGTCTGTTGTTCAAGAGTGGCTTGACACAAGGAACGAGACAGCTGAAAACCATGTCTTGCATACGTCTGTGCGTAGGGGTTCTTGAAGCACTGACTCCAGCTGCAGTCCACTCTTTGTGAATCTCCCCCACATTTTTGAATGGGTTCTGTTTCACAGTCCTCTCCAGGGTGCGGTTATCCCTATTGCTAGTACACTTTTTTTCTACCACATCTTTTCCTTCCCTTCGCCTCTCTATTAATGTGCTTGGACACAGAGCTCTGCGAACAGCCAGCCTCTTTTGCAATGACCTTTTGTGTCTTGGCCTCCTTGTGCAAGGTGTCAGTGGTCGTCTTTTGGACAACTGTCAAGTCAGCAGTCTTCCCCATGACTGTGTAGCCTACAGAACTAGACTGAGAGACCATTTAAAGGCCTTTGCAGGTGTTTTGAGTTAATTAGCTGATAAGAGTGTGTGGCACCAGGTGTCTTCAATATTGAACCTTTTCACAATATTCTAATTTTCTGAGATAGTGACTTTGGGATTTTCCATAGTTGTCAGCTATACTCATCAAAATGAAAAGAAATAAACATGTGAAACCTCTCAGTCTGTGTGTAATGAATGAATATGATATATACAAGTTTCACTTTTTGAAAGGAATTAGTGAAATAAATCAACTTTTTGATGACATTCTAATTATATGACCAGCACCTGTACACGAGCTGCGGTCCTTTAGACCAGTGGTTCCCATCAGTCAGGCGTGTTTGATTAGATGTCTCCCTGATCAAACACACCCGATCCAACTCATCAGCTCGTTGGTAAAGACTCCAAGACCTCAGACGGGCGCATCAGACAAGAGTGACATTCAAGACGTGCAGTGCTGGTTTGGGAACCGCTGCTTTGGAACAACGGCGACCGTTTCATAAGGGTGCGAGACGGTGCCACCCTGCCAGCCACCCCACCGCAGGTACATAGAGACTCCTTGTGAAGCTCCAGCGACATTCCCTCTGCTATTAACCACAACGATTTGCAGTCCCCCAAAAGGGGAAGCACACCGTTCCTGGAGACACTGCAATACCAGGTCGATGCGTGGAGTGGACGGAGCAAGCCCCGGTTCCGGCTCCATGAGCCAAAAATCCATTTAATATGTAGTCCCCAGATAGGGGACGTATCAGATATTAAACTGATAAGAACAGATTCCATCTTTTACATACACAAACTCAGACAGTTCATCAACACATACTTTTTATAACTCACTTTAGGTCCCATTTAATCCCTTTTTCCCTTCAAACATTTTTTAATTTCCCCCTCAATATTATCATTTTGCACTGCGCCCTGCACTCTAGCCAAAACACAATAAAAAATTGATTTAGGACCCCATCCTGTTCGTTTGGACCTTAACATCGAAGTTCTGTGATTCCACAAAACCCTTTTGCCTTCTGATATAATTATCCACACCACCTTCCTCAATTCAAACTTCTGTCCCCCCAGACCCTCCCCATAAATTACCAGGTTCCGGGTCAGAGGAGGACCTTTCCACCCCTTCCACCACTGATACAGCAAAGTCCAGAAGGCAGATGAAACTGGGCATGTCCAAAATACATGTTCTATTGTTTCCTCCCTCCCACAACCAATTGGGCAGAAAGGTGACTTCCCTTGCCCATGACGATACTGCCTCTCCCTTACAGGCAAACGCCCCAGGGCCCCCAACCAATGAAGGTCTCTGCAAGCTCCATCCACATATGCTGGCTGTAGCATTGCCCAATTCACAGTGATGGGAAGAAATCTCTCTAGTCCCCCCTTCCCTGCCCCCTCTCCCTTAAACCCTTGTACAGTTCCCTATGATTTATCACTGTTCCCTGTTCCAGACACCAAGGATGTTGACGTATAAATTTGGCAAACCACTGATATTCTTCCGGCCTGTCAAAAGCCCACGGAACCAACTTATCCCATGCAATCAAAGATCTTAGTGGAAAGGCTGCCCAGAACCTTGCAAAAAAATAAGCTTTGTGGTTTGTTGCCTGTAGGATTAAACGTGCCACAAAGGATGAAAAAATAGATGCTACCCACAAGGTAAAAAAAGGCACCTCCCTCCCACCCTTCTTAATTTCTTGGCTCACCTGAGCCCTGGATACCAGCTCGCACCTTCCCTTCCACAGAAAGGAGAACACAAGACCTTCCAACTCTCTGCCACAATTATAGGGAAGAGGGAACACATATGCCAAATAATTGACTGTAGGCAACAAGTCTGCTTTTATCACTAATGTTCGGCTAGTTAAAGAAAGCTCTCTAGTGTTCCAAAGGCCAATTTTGGAGCGCACTTTCCCAATCAAAACCCTCCAGTTCTCCTTAGCGCTGTTCTGCCTGAAGAAACGCACTCCCAAAACCTTCAGACCATCTTCACATAAGCTATATCCCTCAATGGCTGTCTCCCGCCTAGCCCATCGACCTACATACATGACGGCTGACTTTGACATGTTCACTTTCGCCCCTGTAACCCTCCCAAAATCTCCCAAAATCTTGCTTGTTTCTAAAAAATCCTGCCTTGATGTCAAAAACAGTGTCATGTCATCTGCATACAGCGACACCTTTGCTTGCAGACCTCCAGCCCCCGGCATGTGCAGGCCAGTAAAGGCCTGACATGCCCTTAAACGGGAAGCTAAAGGTTCAATGAACAAAATATAAAGAAGAGGGGAGAGAGGACATCCCTGTCTTACTCCTCCCAGCTGCTCAACTGACTCTGTCAGGAAACCATTAACTTTAAACTTACTTACCGCCCCCTTATACAATAAACGAACCCACGCCCTGATACTTGCCCCAAAACCTACCCTCTCAAGAACTGCAAACAAAAAGGAGAGACTAACTCGATCAAAAGCTTTCTCCTGGTCGAGGCTCAAAATTGCTAGAGAAAGCTGCCGTTGCTCAGCCCACCCAATAGCATCTCTGATCAAAGTCAAATTTAGGCTGCCAGAGCGGCCTGGTACCCCACAAGTCTGGTCTGGGTGCACCACCTTCCCCACCACAGACCTCATTCGTATAGCTATGACCTTCGCAAGGATTTTATAGTCAGTAGTAAGGAGAGTGATGGGCCTCCAGTTTGCCAAATCTGTCTTATCTCCCTTCTTATACAAAAGGGAGACATGCCCTGTCCTCATAGAAGCTGTGAGTGACCCAGTCATCAGGCTCTCATTATACACCTCAACCAGGTCCTGTCCAATAAGTTGCCAAAAGGAGCAGTATATCTCAACTGGCAACCCATCACAGCCAGGAGCTGTCCCTTTCCTAAGTGATGCCATTGCCTCTTCTGCCTCCTGCAAAGACACCTCCCCTTCTAATGCGGCAGCATCATCACCCTCCAAGACACTCTCTAAACTTGTCAAGAACACCCTCGCCTGAGAGTCTACCAAACCTCGGGGGCTAAAAAGCTGTTTATAAAAAACTGCCACCGTCTTCAACATTTCAGCTGTAGATGTAACATTACCCTTCTCTGTCTTTAACCCTTCTATGCATTTCCTCTGCTGCTGTCTCCTCACAGAGGCAAAAAAATATTTTGATGGACCCTCCTCTAAAAACCGTCTCCTTGCACCCATTTCTAACATAAATTTCTCTGCTTCCTTCATATAAAAACCTTTAACCCTCTCTTGGATAGCATAGAATCTGCCCCACTCCTCAGCTGCCTCTCTGCCCTCCTGAGCCCATAAGGACTGCATCTCCCTAATCCAAACACTAATGAGCCCTCGTCTTTTTACTGCCTTAGCCTCCCCCACCATCTACAGAAGTTAGCTATTCTCTCTTTTACTCCCTCCCACCACTGAGCCTGCGTTTCAAACAGACACTTCAAATTCTGCCAGGCCCTGTATAGGTGCTTAAACACTTGAACAAAAAACTTATCCTGAAGGAAAGATCTGTTCAACCTCCAAGATCCTCTCCCCCTCTGAATACCCCCAACCTCCATCTCGACTCCTATCATACAATGATCAGACAACCAAACCGGCAAGAAGAAGAAATCATCAACCTTAACTCCTGCTGACACAAACACATAATCCAAACGAGATTTTTCCCCTCTACTATTTCTCCAAGTAAAGCCCTCCAAAGCCCTTCCCACCACTTTAAAGGAGTCATAAAGAGAAAAACTCTTAAGGAGGAAAGCCAAATCACCCTTTGGCTCCCTATCTAAAGAAACATTAAAATCCCCTCCCAAAACCACCTTCCGATTTGTATAAAACAAAGGTTTTAATAAATTAAAGAAACCCCCTCTCTCCTCCCTCTTACTAGGCGCATATACATTAATCAGTCTGATGCTAACACCCCTCCATCTTACATCAGCATACAACACCCTCCCCGGAACTACCATTAAATTCTCTTCAATGACAAATTCCTGAGAGTTAAAAAGTATTCCCACCCCATCTGCCATCACATTCCCTGCCCCCCACATAGATGGACCTTTTCCCCAGTCCTTTGCAAAAAGAAGCTCATCTCTGCTGTTCTCTAAATGACATTCCTGTAAAAACATAATGTCAAAATTAACAGAACTCAAGGACTCAAAAAAGCTATCCTTCGTTTTGCCATTTTCAATCCTCTTACATTTAGAGTGGCCACCCTCAGCCCCCCATTTTAGGCAAACACTAAAGAAAAACAGTCCTTATCCCTTATCCCCTCCAAAACCTCCCTTCCCACCCCCTGTGGTACATCCCTTCACCCTTCTAGCTACTACCTCCGTCCACCCCTGAGAATCATCTTCAGTACTCTCCCCACACTCTCCCCACTCCATCCCCCCTCCCCCCATCCCCCCCTCATATACTACTTCTTTAAAAGCTTTAACCGCTCCCGCTCCCTTCCCCGAGTCATGTAAAGATACCAAGTCCTCCAAAGAAACAAAAGTCTTTACTGTCTCAATCTTGCTGCATTTTCGGTCCCTCTCGTCCTCTCCTCCGCCATCTTCTTCCACCGCTCGCCGACGTCCTCTTCCCCCTGATATCTCCATCTCGCTGTCTCCGCCTCCACTTTGCTCAGAAGTTATAATGTCTAAAGCATCCAGTTGCGACCATGTAAACCTGGCTGGGTCTTCAGCTTGTGGAGTATCTTGAATGGTGTTGTTACTAGACACAATTGCAGCCCCGGAAAACACCTCTGCAATATCGATGTCTGACCAGGTCTGTCCAATACCCTGTGACTGCTCCCTCTCTTGAGCTGCCCCCGGAGGACGTGGCTGGTTGACCTCTGCAACTGCTGGTCCTTTGTCCTGGTGATGCACAGCACTTTCCTCAGCCCCCTGGTCTTTATTAGCACCCTCTGTTGCAGCTGTAAGCTCTGTCTGGTTGATTGAAGAGTTGGATGCCTCACACATGAGAGATTCCAAATCTGCTTGCAGATCTTCCCCCTCCTTAAATAAACTAGCGTAGCTCTTCTTTCTGGCTGGACAACCCCGATACAAATGTTCTTTACTTCCACACAGACTGCAATGCTTGGGAGCAGTACATTCCGCCGCCACATGATCCGTCTTCCCACAGAATCTACATCTCTCTCCCTTGCACTCCACTTTCACATGACCCTGCCCTCCACATCTTCGACAATACACGGGCTGTCCGGGATAGTGCAGGAAACCTCTGTTCGGTCCAATAGAAAAGCTGCCTGGAGGGTGCAGCACAGTGCCAGGTGAAGAGGAGTCAAGTCTCAACTTCACCATGTACCTCCTCTTCCCATTCCATATTCCATATCGATCTCTCAAGCGCTCTCCTCCTCTTACAACATCACAATATCTTGCAATAAATGCCAGGACATCGCCATCCAAATATATACAAAAGGGTTGTATATATGAATAGTAAGTGGGATAAAATCCTGAACAAACACAGGCTGAAGCTGCAGGCCCTCCAGCAATTTATGACCTTCCTTTTTCTTCCAGGCTTCAAAAAAACCAACACAGTCCTTCAAAACACAAAAAGTTAAATCCAAAAATCCAGTTGACACAAAATCTTGTAAACAAAAAACTTCAGCAGGCTGTATCTTGAAAAGTCCTCTAAGAATTTCAGTAACAAAAAAATCTCTTCCAAAACGTTGCTTCACCAATTCTTCAGCATCTTTCTTCAACAACACACGAATCGTATTCCTCAACCGCACCATCAAGGCCGACTCTCTTTCGTCGTTCCCCGACATAACTCCTGGGTAAGATACTACACTTGATCTTAGCCAAAAGGCCGAGAAGCGATGCCGTTGCCAAGCAGTGGGGGCAGAGCCGGCAAAGGCGACGCCCATCTGGGCCGCGGTGGGTTTCGTACTTTGCCTCTAGGACCACTGCTGTCGATCAGATCGTTTGTTAAATAGTGGAGATGATTTGAAACAACCTGCTTTCGCGAACTGGTCCTAGGTTTTTCCATCGACCTCCACAAAAGCACCGCAGTACAATTCTCTGGACTCCCTAGGTCGTTCTTGATCAGGAGGGGGGGGGAAAAAGCTCAACTTTAACATTTGGATAGTGTGACGAGTCCCTCGTTCTTCCTGCTACGGCCGGCCAGTGGGTGTGGCTGGGAGACTCATCAAGTGAACCATGTACACCCGTGCTTCCCTCTATAAAGCTTGGGCTTTGTTTGGCGTGGTGTGTTGCTTGCTCCTGGGTGCTTTGGTTTTGATTTTGGTCTTTGTTTATTTTGAGTTCCTTATTCATTTAAATGTGGTTCTGTCTGATGTTTGGTTATTGATGTGTCTGACAGAAATTGTGTTTGGTTTTGTTGATTTCTTGTTTCATATATTTTCTTATTTATGCTGATAAATCTCTTTTCGTTGCAACCTACCAAGCTGCCTATGTCCTCCGTTTCATTTGTCACGGCTTTGAGCCGGTCGTGACAATAGCGACCACGGGGTCATTTAGAAAACGGCCATGGTCGAGTGCCCCCAAAAGCCTGTCGTCCCTGAAGAAAAACTCAGAACTTTGCGAAACCAGGCGAGCGCACGCAACACCCGATTCCATAAAAGGGGCGTGCAAACACACACGGAGCCACAGACAACGCTACGACTGTTAGAAACCACAGGTTCTCTCGGCACCACCTAATCTTCTTTCAACCAGTATGTCCAGGGGAGAGCGCGAACGCAGTCCCCCACTACCATAAATTATGCAGTCGAGATTCCCACATTTGGGGAATTCGCAGGGGTCAGCACAACCGGAGTGCAATGGCCGAGCCTCGCCCTGGGTGAACCACCTTCCTGATCATGGTGTCTCCCCTGCCAGGTAAGTATGAGTCCCCAGGCCTCCAGTCAGAGGCTACCCTATCCCTCTTTGCCGTCCTCATCAACGGTGACCCCCTCCCCCATCCCAAGCAAAGGAAGGGCGTGTCCCTTCCATTACTTGACTGCGATTTCCGTGACCATGCCTTCAAGCCGGCAAACTGCCAAGCACCTACAGGTGCTGGTCGTATGATTAGAATGTCATCAAAAAGTTGATTTCTTTCACTAATTCCTTTCAAAAAGTCAAACTTGTATATTATGTACATTGCACACAGACTGATATATTTCAAATGTTTATTTCTTTTAATTTTGATGATTATAACTGACAACTAAGGAAAATCCCAAATCCGGTATCTCAGCAAATTTAGAATATTACTTAAGACCAATACAAAGAAAGGATTTTTAGAAATCTTGGCCAACTGAAAACTATAAACATGAAAAGTATGAGCGTGTGCAGCACTCAATACTTAGTTGGGGCTCCTTTTGCCTGAATTACTGCAGCAATGCGGCGTGGCATGGAGTCGATCGGTCTGTGGCACTGCTCAGGTGTTATGAGAGCCCAGGTTGCTCTGATAGTGGCCTTCAGCTCTTCTTAATTGTTGGGTCTGGCATATGGCATCTTCCTCTTCACAATACCCCGTAGATTTTCTATGGGGTTAAGGTCAGGCGAGTTTGCTGGCCAATTAAGAACAGGGATACCATGGTCCTTAAACCGGGTACTGGTAGCTTTGGCACTGTGTGCAGGTGCCAAGTCCTGTTGGGAAATGAAATCTGCATCTCCATAAAGTTGGTCAGCAGCAGGAAGCATGAAGTGCTCTAAAACTTCCTGGTATACGGCTGCGTTGACCTTGGACCTCAGAAAACACAGTGGGCCAACACCAGCAGATGACATGGCACCCCAAACCATCACTGACTGTGGAAACTTTAGGCTGGCCCTCAAGCGACGTGGATTGTGTGCCTCTCCTCTCTTCCTCCAGACTCTGGGACCCCGATTTCCAAAGGAAATGCCAAATTGACTTTCATCAGAGAACGTAACTTTGGACCACTCAGCAGCAGTCCAGTCCTTTTTGTCGAGGCGCCTCTGACGCTGTCTGTTGTTCAAGAGTGGCTTGACACAAGGAACGAGACAGCTGAAAACCATGTCTTGCATACGTCTGTGCGTAGGGGTTCTTGAAGCACTGACTCCAGCTGCAGTCCACTCTTTGTGAATCTCCCCCACATTTTTGAATGGGTTCTGTTTCACAGTCCTCTCCAGGGTGCGGTTATCCCTATTGCTAGTACACTTTTTTTCTACCACATCTTTTCCTTCCCTTCGCCTCTCTATTAATGTGCTTGGACACAGAGCTCTGCGAACAGCCAGCCTCTTTTGCAATGACCTTTTGTGTCTTGGCCTCCTTGTGCAAGGTGTCAGTGGTCGTCTTTTGGACAACTGTCAAGTCAGCAGTCTTCCCCATGACTGTGTAGCCTACAGAACTAGACTGAGAGACCATTTAAAGGCCTTTGCAGGTGTTTTGAGTTAATTAGCTGATAAGAGTGTGTGGCACCAGGTGTCTTCAATATTGAACCTTTTCACAATATTCTAATTTTCTGAGATAGTGACTTTGGGATTTTCCATAGTTGTCAGCTATACTCATCAAAATGAAAAGAAATAAACATGTGAAACCTCTCAGTCTGTGTGTAATGAATGAATATGATATATACAAGTTTCACTTTTTGAAAGGAATTAGTGAAATAAATCAACTTTTTGATGACATTCTAATTATATGACCAGCACCTGTACACGAGCTGCGGTCCTTTAGACCAGTGGTTCCCATCAGTCAGGCGTGTTTGATTAGATGTCTCCCTGATCAAACACACCCGATCCAACTCATCAGCTCGTTGGTAAAGACTCCAAGACCTCAGACGGGCGCATCAGACAAGAGTGACATTCAAGACGTGCAGTGCTGGTTTGGGAACCGCTGCTTTGGAACAACGGCGACCGTTTCATAAGGGTGCGAGACGGTGCCACCCTGCCAGCCACCCCACCGCAGGTACATAGAGACTCCTTGTGAAGCTCCAGCGACATTCCCTCTGCTATTAACCACAACGATTTGCAGTCCCCCAAAAGGGGAAGCACACCGTTCCTGGAGACACTGCAATACCAGGTCGATGCGTGGAGTGGACGGAGCAAGCCCCGGTTCCGGCTCCATGAGCCAAAAATCCATTTAATATGTAGTCCCCAGATAGGGGACGTATCAGATATTAAACTGATAAGAACAGATTCCATCTTTTACATACACAAACTCAGACAGTTCATCAACACATACTTTTTATAACTCACTTTAGGTCCCATTTAATCCCTTTTTCCCTTCAAACATTTTTTAATTTCCCCCTCAATATTATCATTTTGCACTGCGCCCTGCACTCTAGCCAAAACACAATAAAAAATTGATTTAGGACCCCATCCTGTTCGTTTGGACCTTAACATCGAAGTTCTGTGATTCCACAAAACCCTTTTGCCTTCTGATATAATTATCCACACCACCTTCCTCAATTCAAACTTCTGTCCCCCCAGACCCTCCCCATAAATTACCAGGTTCCGGGTCAGAGGAGGACCTTTCCACCCCTTCCACCACTGATACAGCAAAGTCCAGAAGGCAGATGAAACTGGGCATGTCCAAAATACATGTTCTATTGTTTCCTCCCTCCCACAACCAATTGGGCAGAAAGGTGACTTCCCTTGCCCATGACGATACTGCCTCTCCCTTACAGGCAAACGCCCCAGGGCCCCCAACCAATGAAGGTCTCTGCAAGCTCCATCCACATATGCTGGCTGTAGCATTGCCCAATTCACAGTGATGGGAAGAAATCTCTCTAGTCCCCCCTTCCCTGCCCCCTCTCCCTTAAACCCTTGTACAGTTCCCTATGATTTATCACTGTTCCCTGTTCCAGACACCAAGGATGTTGACGTATAAATTTGGCAAACCACTGATATTCTTCCGGCCTGTCAAAAGCCCACGGAACCAACTTATCCCATGCAATCAAAGATCTTAGTGGAAAGGCTGCCCAGAACCTTGCAAAAAAATAAGCTTTGTGGTTTGTTGCCTGTAGGATTAAACGTGCCACAAAGGATGAAAAAATAGATGCTACCCACAAGGTAAAAAAAGGCACCTCCCTCCCACCCTTCTTAATTTCTTGGCTCACCTGAGCCCTGGATACCAGCTCGCACCTTCCCTTCCACAGAAAGGAGAACACAAGACCTTCCAACTCTCTGCCACAATTATAGGGAAGAGGGAACACATATGCCAAATAATTGACTGTAGGCAACAAGTCTGCTTTTATCACTAATGTTCGGCTAGTTAAAGAAAGCTCTCTAGTGTTCCAAAGGCCAATTTTGGAGCGCACTTTCCCAATCAAAACCCTCCAGTTCTCCTTAGCGCTGTTCTGCCTGAAGAAACGCACTCCCAAAACCTTCAGACCATCTTCACATAAGCTATATCCCTCAATGGCTGTCTCCCGCCTAGCCCATCGACCTACATACATGACGGCTGACTTTGACATGTTCACTTTCGCCCCTGTAACCCTCCCAAAATCTCCCAAAATCTTGCTTGTTTCTAAAAATCCTGCCTTGATGTCAAAAACAGTGTCATGTCATCTGCATACAGCGACACCTTTGCTTGCAGACCTCCAGCCCCCGGCATGTGCAGGCCAGTAAAGGCCTGACATGCCCTTAAACGGGAAGCTAAAGGTTCAATGAACAAAATATAAAGAAGAGGGGAGAGAGGACATCCCTGTCTTACTCCTCCCAGCTGCTCAACTGACTCTGTCAGGAAACCATTAACTTTAAACTTACTTACCGCCCCCTTATACAATAAACGAACCCACGCCCTGATACTTGCCCCAAAACCTACCCTCTCAAGAACTGCAAACAAAAAGGAGAGACTAACTCGATCAAAAGCTTTCTCCTGGTCGAGGCTCAAAATTGCTAGAGAAAGCTGCCGTTGCTCAGCCCACCCAATAGCATCTCTGATCAAAGTCAAATTTAGGCTGCCAGAGCGGCCTGGTACCCCACAAGTCTGGTCTGGGTGCACCACCTTCCCCACCACAGACCTCATTCGTATAGCTATGACCTTCGCAAGGATTTTATAGTCAGTAGTAAGGAGAGTGATGGGCCTCCAGTTTGCCAAATCTGTCTTATCTCCCTTCTTATACAAAAGGGAGACATGCCCTGTCCTCATAGAAGCTGTGAGTGACCCAGTCATCAGGCTCTCATTATACACCTCAACCAGGTCCTGTCCAATAAGTTGCCAAAAGGAGCAGTATATCTCAACTGGCAACCCATCACAGCCAGGAGCTGTCCCTTTCCTAAGTGATGCCATTGCCTCTTCTGCCTCCTGCAAAGACACCTCCCCTTCTAATGCGGCAGCATCATCACCCTCCAAGACACTCTCTAAACTTGTCAAGAACACCCTCGCCTGAGAGTCTACCAAACCTCGGGGGCTAAAAAGCTGTTTATAAAAAACTGCCACCGTCTTCAACATTTCAGCTGTAGATGTAACATTACCCTTCTCTGTCTTTAACCCTTCTATGCATTTCCTCTGCTGCTGTCTCCTCACAGAGGCAAAAAAATATTTTGATGGACCCTCCTCTAAAAACCGTCTCCTTGCACCCATTTCTAACATAAATTTCTCTGCTTCCTTCATATAAAAACCTTTAACCCTCTCTTGGATAGCATAGAATCTGCCCCACTCCTCAGCTGCCTCTCTGCCCTCCTGAGCCCATAAGGACTGCATCTCCCTAATCCAAACACTAATGAGCCCTCGTCTTTTTACTGCCTTAGCCTCCCCCCACCATCTACAGAAGTTAGCTATTCTCTCTTTTACTCCCTCCCACCACTGAGCCTGCGTTTCAAACAGACACTTCAAATTCTGCCAGGCCCTGTATAGGTGCTTAAACACTTGAACAAAAAACTTATCCTGAAGGAAAGATCTGTTCAACCTCCAAGATCCTCTCCCCCTCTGAATACCCCCAACCTCCATCTCGACTCCTATCATACAATGATCAGACAACCAAACCGGCAAGAAGAAGAAATCATCAACCTTAACTCCTGCTGACACAAACACATAATCCAAACGAGATTTTTCCCCTCTACTATTTCTCCAAGTAAAGCCCTCCAAAGCCCTTCCCACCACTTTAAAGGAGTCATAAAGAGAAAAACTCTTAAGGAGGAAAGCCAAATCACCCTTTGGCTCCCTATCTAAAGAAACATTAAAATCCCCTCCCAAAACCACCTTCCGATTTGTATAAAACAAAGGTTTTAATAAATTAAAGAAACCCCCTCTCTCCTCCCTCTTACTAGGCGCATATACATTAATCAGTCTGATGCTAACACCCCTCCATCTTACATCAGCATACAACACCCTCCCCGGAACTACCATTAAATTCTCTTCAATGACAAATTCCTGAGAGTTAAAAAGTATTCCCACCCCATCTGCCATCACATTCCCTGCCCCCCACATAGATGGACCTTTTCCCCAGTCCTTTGCAAAAAGAAGCTCATCTCTGCTGTTCTCTAAATGACATTCCTGTAAAAACATAATGTCAAAATTAACAGAACTCAAGGACTCAAAAAAAGCTATCCTTCGTTTTGCCATTTTCAATCCTCTTACATTTAGAGTGGCCACCCTCAGCCCCCCCATTTTAGGCAAACACTAAAGAAAAACAGTCCTTATCCCTTATCCCCTCCAAAACCTCCCTTCCCACCCCCTGTGGTACATCCCTTCACCCTTCTAGCTACTACCTCCGTCCACCCCTGAGAATCATCTTCAGTACTCTCCCCACACTCTCCCCACTCCATCCCCCCCTCCCCCCATCCCCCCCCCTCATATACTACTTCTTTAAAAGCTTTAACCGCTCCCGCTCCCTTCCCTGAGTCATGTAAAGATACCAAGTCCTCCAAAGAAACAAAAGTCTTTACTGTCTCAATCTTGCTGCATTTTCGGTCCCTCTCGTCCTCTCCTCCGCCATCTTCTTCCACCGCTCGCCGACGTCCTCTTCCCCCTGATATCTCCATCTCGCTGTCTCCGCCTCCACTTTGCTCAGAAGTTATAATGTCTAAAGCATCCAGTTGCGACCATGTAAACCTGGCTGGGTCTTCAGCTTGTGGAGTATCTTGAATGGTGTTGTTACTAGACACAATTGCAGCCCCGGAAAACACCTCTGCAATATCGATGTCTGACCAGGTCTGTCCAATACCCTGTGACTGCTCCCTCTCTTGAGCTGCCCCCGGAGGACGTGGCTGGTTGACCTCTGCAACTGCTGGTCCTTTGTCCTGGTGATGCACAGCACTTTCCTCAGCCCCCTGGTCTTTATTAGCACCCTCTGTTGCAGCTGTAAGCTCTGTCTGGTTGATTGAAGAGTTGGATGCCTCACACATGAGAGATTCCAAATCTGCTTGCAGATCTTCCCCCTCCTTAAATAAACTAGCGTAGCTCTTCTTTCTGGCTGGACAACCCCGATACAAATGTTCTTTACTTCCACACAGACTGCAATGCTTGGGAGCAGTACATTCCGCCGCCACATGATCCGTCTTCCCACAGAATCTACATCTCTCTCCCTTGCACTCCACTTTCACATGACCCTGCCCTCCACATCTTCGACAATACACGGGCTGTCCGGGATAGTGCAGGAAACCTCTGTTCGGTCCAATAGAAAAGCTGCCTGGAGGGTGCAGCACAGTGCCAGGTGAAGAGGAGTCAAGTCTCAACTTCACCATGTACCTCCTCTTCCCATTCCATATTCCATATCGATCTCTCAAGCGCTCTCCTCCTCTTACAACATCACAATATCTTGCAATAAATGCCAGGACATCGCCATCCAAATATATACAAAAGGGTTGTATATATGAATAGTAAGTGGGATAAAATCCTGAACAAACACAGGCTGAAGCTGCAGGCCCTCCAGCAATTTATGACCTTCCTTTTTCTTCCAGGCTTCAAAAAAACCAACACAGTCCTTCAAAACACAAAAAGTTAAATCCAAAAATCCAGTTGACACAAAATCTTGTAAACAAAAAACTTCAGCAGGCTGTATCTTGAAAAGTCCTCTAAGAATTTCAGTAACAAAAAAATCTCTTCCAAAACGTTGCTTCACCAATTCTTCAGCATCTTTCTTCAACAACACACGAATCGTATTCCTCAACCGCACCATCAAGGCCGACTCTCTTTCGTCGTTCCCCGACATAACTCCTGGGTAAGATACTACACTTGATCTTAGCCAAAAGGCCGAGAAGCGATGCCGTTGCCAAGCAGTGGGGGCAGAGCCGGCAAAGGCGACGCCCATCTGGGCCGCGGTGGGTTTCGTACTTTGCCTCTAGGACCACTGCTGTCGATCAGATCGTTTGTTAAATAGTGGAGATGATTTGAAACAACCTGCTTTCGCGAACTGGTCCTAGGTTTTTCCATCGACCTCCACAAAAGCACCGCAGTACAATTCTCTGGACTCCCTAGGTCGTTCTTGATCAGGAGCGGGGGGGGAAAAAGCTCAACTTTAACATTTGGATAGTGTGACGAGTCCCTCGTTCTTCCTGCTACGGCCGGCCAGTGGGTGTGGCTGGGAGACTCATCAAGTGAACCATGTACACCCGTGCTTCCCTCTATAAAGCTTGGGCTTTGTTTGGCGTGGTGTGTTGCTTGCTCCTGGGTGCTTTGGTTTTGATTTTGGTCTTTGTTTATTTTGAGTTCCTTATTCATTTAAATGTGGTTCTGTCTGATGTTTGGTTATTGATGTGTCTGACAGAAATTGTGTTTGGTTTTGTTGATTTCTTGTTTCATATATTTTCTTATTTATGCTGATAAATCTCTTTTCGTTGCAACCTACCAAGCTGCCTATGTCCTCCGTTTCATTTGTCACGGCTTTGAGCCGGTCGTGACAATAGCGACCACGGGGTCATTTAGAAAACGGCCATGGTCGAGTGCCCCCAAAAGCCTGTCGTCCCTGAAGAAAAACTCAGAACTTTGCGAAACCAGGCGAGCGCACGCAACACCCGATTCCATAAAAGGGGCGTGCAAACACACACGGAGCCACAGACAACGCTACGACTGTTAGAAACCACAGGTTCTCTCGGCACCACCTAATCTTCTTTCAACCAGTATGTCCAGGGGAGAGCGCGAACGCAGTCCCCCACTACCATAAATTATGCAGTCGAGATTCCCACATTTGGGGAATTCGCAGGGGTCAGCACAACCGGAGTGCAATGGCCGAGCCTCGCCCTGGGTGAACCACCTTCCTGATCATGGTGTCTCCCCTGCCAGGTAAGTATGAGTCCCCAGGCCTCCAGTCAGAGGCTACCCTATCCCTCTTTGCCGTCCTCATCAACGGTGACCCCCTCCCCCATCCCAAGCAAAGGAAGGGCGTGTCCCTTCCATTACTTGACTGCGATTTCCGTGACCATGCCTTCAAGCCGGCAAACTGCCAAGCACCTACAGGTGCTGGTCGTATGATTAGAATGTCATCAAAAAGTTGATTTCTTTCACTAATTCCTTTCAAAAAGTCAAACTTGTATATTATGTACATTGCACACAGACTGATATATTTCAAATGTTTATTTCTTTTAATTTTGATGATTATAACTGACAACTAAGGAAAATCCCAAATCCGGTATCTCAGCAAATTTAGAATATTACTTAAGACCAATACAAAGAAAGGATTTTTAGAAATCTTGGCCAACTGAAAACTATAAACATGAAAAGTATGAGCGTGTGCAGCACTCAATACTTAGTTGGGGCTCCTTTTGCCTGAATTACTGCAGCAATGCGGCGTGGCATGGAGTCGATCGGTCTGTGGCACTGCTCAGGTGTTATGAGAGCCCAGGTTGCTCTGATAGTGGCCTTCAGCTCTTCTTAATTGTTGGGTCTGGCATATGGCATCTTCCTCTTCACAATACCCCGTAGATTTTCTATGGGGTTAAGGTCAGGCTTCACCAATTCTTCAGCATCTTTCTTCAACAACACACGAATCGTATTCCTCAACCGCACCATCAAGGCCGACTCTCTTTCGTCGTTCCCCGACATAACTCCTGGGTAAGATACTACACTTGATCTTAGCCAAAAGGCCGAGAAGCGATGCCGTTGCCAAGCAGTGGGGGCAGAGCCGGCAAAGGCGACGCCCATCTGGGCCGCGGTGGGTTTCGTACTTTGCCTCTAGGACCACTGCTGTCGATCAGATCGTTTGTTAAATAGTGGAGATGATTTGAAACAACCTGCTTTCGCGAACTGGTCCTAGGTTTTTCCATCGACCTCCACAAAAGCACCGCAGTACAATTCTCTGGACTCCCTAGGTCGTTCTTGATCAGGAGGGGGGGGGGGAAGCTCAACTTTAACATTTGGATAGTGTGACGAGTCCCTCGTTCTTCCTGCTACGGCCGGCCAGTGGGTGTGGCTGGGAGACTCATCAAGTGAACCATGTACACCCGTGCTTCCCTCTATAAAGCTTGGGCTTTGTTTGGCGTGGTGTGTTGCTTGCTCCTGGGTGCTTTGGTTTTGATTTTGGTCTTTGTTTATTTTGAGTTCCTTATTCATTTAAATGTGGTTCTGTCTGATGTTTGGTTATTGATGTGTCTGACAGAAATTGTGTTTGGTTTTGTTGATTTCTTGTTTCATATATTTTCTTATTTATGCTGATAAATCTCTTTTCGTTGCAACCTACCAAGCTGCCTATGTCCTCCGTTTCATTTGTCACGGCTTTGAGCCGGTCGTGACAATAGCGACCACGGGGTCATTTAGAAAACGGCCGTGGTCGAGTGCCCCCAAAAGCCTGTCGTCCCTGAAGGAAAACTCAGAACTTTGCGAAACCAGGCGAGCGCACGCAACACCCGATTCCATAAAAGGGGCGTGCAAACACACACGGAGCCACAGACAACGCTACGACTGTTAGAAACCACAGGTTCTCTCGGCACCACCTAATCTTCTTTCAACCAGTATGTCCAGGGGAGAGCGCGAACGCAGTCCCCCACTACCATAAATTATGCAGTCGAGATTCCCACATTTGGGGAATTCGCAGGGGTCAGCACAACCGGAGTGCAATGGCCGAGCCTCGCCCTGGGTGAACCACCTTCCTGATCATGGTGTCTCCCCTGCCAGGTAAGTATGAGTCCCCAGGCCTCCAGTCAGAGGCTACCCTATCCCTCTTTGCCGTCCTCATCAACGGTGACCCCCTCCCCACCCCAAGCAAAGGAAGGGCGTGTCCCTTCCATTACTTGACTGCGATTTCCGTGACCATGCCTTCAAGCCGGCAAACTGCCAAGCACCTACAGGTGCTGGTCGTATGATTAGAATGTCATCAAAAAGTTGATTTCTTTCACTAATTCCTTTCAAAAAGTCAAACTTGTATATTATGTACATTGCACACAGACTGATATATTTCAAATGTTTATTTCTTTTAATTTTGATGATTATAACTGACAACTAAGGAAAATCCCAAATCCGGTATCTCAGCAAATTTAGAATATTACTTAAGACCAATACAAAGAAAGGATTTTTAGAAATCTTGGCCAACTGAAAACTATAAACATGAAAAGTATGAGCGTGTGCAGCACTCAATACTTAGTTGGGGCTCCTTTTGCCTGAATTACTGCAGCAATGCGGCGTGGCATGGAGTCGATCGGTCTGTGGCACTGCTCAGGTGTTATGAGAGCCCAGGTTGCTCTGATAGTGGCCTTCAGCTCTTCTTAATTGTTGGGTCTGGCATATGGCATCTTCCTCTTCACAATACCCCGTAGATTTTCTATGGGGTTAAGGTCAGGCGAGTTTGCTGGCCAATTAAGAACAGGGATACCATGGTCCTTAAACCGGGTACTGGTAGCTTTGGCACTGTGTGCAGGTGCCAAGTCCTGTTGGGAAATGAAATCTGCATCTCCATAAAGTTGGTCAGCAGCAGGAAGCATGAAGTGCTCTAAAACTTCCTGGTATACGGCTGCGTTGACCTTGGACCTCAGAAAACACAGTGGGCCAACACCAGCAGATGACATGGCACCCCAAACCATCACTGACTGTGGAAACTTTAGGCTGGCCCTCAAGCGACGTGGATTGTGTGCCTCTCCTCTCTTCCTCCAGACTCTGGGACCCCGATTTCCAAAGGAAATGCCAAATTGACTTTCATCAGAGAACGTAACTTTGGACCACTCAGCAGCAGTCCAGTCCTTTTTGTCGAGGCGCCTCTGACGCTGTCTGTTGTTCAAGAGTGGCTTGACACAAGGAACGAGACAGCTGAAAACCATGTCTTGCATACGTCTGTGCGTAGGGGTTCTTGAAGCACTGACTCCAGCTGCAGTCCACTCTTTGTGAATCTCCCCCACATTTTTGAATGGGTTCTGTTTCACAGTCCTCTCCAGGGTGCGGTTATCCCTATTGCTAGTACACTTTTTTTTCTACCACATCTTTTCCTTCCCTTCGCCTCTCTATTAATGTGCTTGGACACAGAGCTCTGCGAACAGCCAGCCTCTTTTGCAATGACCTTTTGTGTCTTGGCCTCCTTGTGCAAGGTGTCAGTGGTCGTCTTTTGGACAACTGTCAAGTCAGCAGTCTTCCCCATGACTGTGTAGCCTACAGAACTAGACTGAGAGACCATTTAAAGGCCTTTGCAGGTGTTTTGAGTTAATTAGCTGATAAGAGTGTGTGGCACCAGGTGTCTTCAATATTGAACCTTTTCACAATATTCTAATTTTCTGAGATAGTGACTTTGGGATTTTCCATAGTTGTCAGCTATACTCATCAAAATGAAAAGAAATAAACATGTGAAACCTCTCAGTCTGTGTGTAATGAATGAATATGATATATACAAGTTTCACTTTTTGAAAGGAATTAGTGAAATAAATCAACTTTTTGATGACATTCTAATTATATGACCAGCACCTGTACACGAGCTGCGGTCCTTTAGACCAGTGGTTCCCATCAGTCAGGCGTGTTTGATTAGATGTCTCCCTGATCAAACACACCCGATCCAACTCATCAGCTCGTTGGTAAAGACTCCAAGACCTCAGACGGGCGCATCAGACAAGAGTGACATTCAAGACGTGCAGTGCTGGTTTGGGAACCGCTGCTTTGGAACAACGGCGACCGTTTCATAAGGGTGCGAGACGGTGCCACCCTGCCAGCCACCCCACCGCAGGTACATAGAGACTCCTTGTGAAGCTCCAGCGACATTCCCTCTGCTATTAACCACAACGATTTGCAGTCCCCCAAAAGGGGAAGCACACCGTTCCTGGAGACACTGCAATACCAGGTCGATGCGTGGAGTGGACGGAGCAAGCCCCGGTTCCGGCTCCATGAGCCAAAAATCCATTTAATATGTAGTCCCCAGATAGGGGACGTATCAGATATTAAACTGATAAGAACAGATTTTTTTTTTTTTTTTTTGAAAAGTTTTATTGTCACATTTTCATTCATTTTTTTTCACACACATTTTCATTTTCGACCACACATTTTTTTTTTTTTTTTTTTTTTTTTTAAAACAAGCAATAATAAGTAACGTCAGCCATTGTGTTTTGTCTTGTTTGTTTCAAGTCCATTTTGTGTGTGTGTTAAAATGTGTGGGCATCTTAAAAGTAAAATACAAAATTTAAAACAAGCATCTCGTTCTTTTTTCTCTAATAAAATCCAATTTCATTTGATAAAACACAATAAACCATTTCAACTAAAACATCATCTGTTGTACAGGATCGAGGGTGAGTCCTTATCAAGAATTTCCATTCACTCCAGGTCTCCAGAACAGGCCCAAGACTCCCCGCTTCCGGGGCCCAGCGGAAATCCCCTCTCCTCCGGCCCGCTGGCCCGCTGTTCCCGTAGCCGGTGTGGTGAGGGTGCATCTACGGGCGGCCAAGGTCGGTGGCGGCCGGGACCTTCTCGTGCGACCCCGGCCCCCCGTCCGAATAACGACGTGCGGCCCACCCTGCAGCATAGATCTTATCCTCTAGCTCGCACGCGTGGAGGGTCACCGTCACGCGTTTCCCCACCCGCAGGTTTCTGGTTGCCCAGAAGGCATCCGTGATCACGGTTAGGGTGAGCCAGAGCGAGGTAAAATCTGTGCGGTGTCAAGTCCTTCAAGCCCTGACCCACCCCTAGGATGGCGAGCTTGTAATCCACCTGGGCCCCACCCGCTGGCAGGCACGGGAAAAACAGGGGGCCGGTCTTGGCCCACAGGTCCCGCGCAGCGCCGCACTCCCAGAGCAGATGATGGACGGTCTCCGGGGAACCACATCCGGACGGTGGGCTGGTGGTGTTTTTGGCGATGCCTCTGGAGTGCGTAACCGCCCTGGCCGGGAGGATCTCGTGGGCCAGCCTCCACGCGCAGGCTTTGGGCCTGTTCTGGAGAGCTGGGTGGGCTGCGTTCCTCCAAACGTCTTTGGCCTCACCTAGTGTGAGGCCTGGAATTGGACTCACCGATTCCCGATCCTGCACAAGAGAGATTAGAGACTTGTGGTTAGTTAAAATGGTGGCATCCTTTCTTTCCAATGAGTGTTTCTTTAAAAAGGTCTTAATAAAACTGTACTCTTTTGGCATATTAAAAGACACTGGACTTTTAAGATCAATTGGTAAAACTCTCAACGCTCTTAGGTAAGACCCCATCCAGAAACGAGCCATAGCCGCTGTCTTGTTCTCTCTGGATGAGGTCAATGCATATTGGACATGGAGGGCGGCAAAGCGGCTTCCTAAAAACAAGTGGGGGTCTGGGAGGCCTTTCCCGCCATTCTCCGGCCTTTTCTTAACGACCTCCCTCTTCAGTCGTTCCCACTTGGACCCCCACAGGAAATAAAATACCGCCCTCTCCAGGTTGGCCAGGAATCTTCTTGGGGGACTAAAAACAGAACAGACAAGTAAAATTAGGGGTAAAATCACTGCTTTAAAAATTAAAATCTTTCCTTCAATCGTCATTTGTCTTAGTCCCCAAAACCCCAGTCTTTGCCTAACTTTCCCTAAGATGTCAGTCCAGTTCCCCCGTCCTCCACCCTCTTTGTCAAACTTTACACCTAAAACTGTCAGGTCATTGTCTTTAAAATCCAAATCCAGTCCACCTGTGTCCACGTTTCCCCACGGCCCGAAGAGCTGGGCCTCGGACTTACTCCTATTGAGCTTGGCGCCCGAGGCCCGACCGTACCAGTCAGTCAAGTCCAATGCTCTTCGTACCGATAAAAGGTCAGTCGCTAAAAGGGTTACGTCGTCCATATATAAAACACAGGTCGCTGTCAGTCCACCAGTCCCTGGGATGTCCAGTCCTTTAATCCATTTATCCCTTCTCAAGATTTGTGCCAGTGGCTCAATGCAGGCCACATACAGTAGGGGAGATAAAGGACACCCCTGACGGACGCCGCTGTGAATGTTTACAGCTTTGGATAGATGCCCATTAACTGCAAATTTACTGACTAGGCTGTTGTAAAGCAGTCCCACCCAAGCTATAAACCTCCCTGGGAACCCCATTTTTTCCAGTACCTTAAAAAGGAACTGGTGCGAGATGCGGTCAAAAGCTTTTTCAAAATCTAAATTTAGGACTACTAGCCGAATATTTCTGTCTCTCGCGTAACAGATGGCGTCTCTAATCAGCACCAGGCTGTCTGTGATCTTCCTACCGGGCACAGCGCATGCTTGATCCAGGTGGATTACGTCCTCTAGAACAGTCGACATGCGTGTGGCTAAAATCTTACTAAAAAGTTTACAGTCAAAATTTAAAAGCGTGATTGGTCGCCAGTTCTTCAAGTCAGTCCTGTCTCCTTTTTTGTATAATAATGAAACTATCCCTACTCTAAAGCTGTCCGGAAGTCTGTCGAGAGTCTCAAATTCTTTAAAAACTGTCAGTAGGTCATGTGCTAAAATGTCCCAGAAAGTCAGATAAAACTCAAAGGGGAGTCCATCCATGCCTGGGGACTTCCCCTTTTTAAAACCTTTGAGGGATTCTTTTAATTCTAAAAGAGTAAAATCCTGGGCTAAAAGCACGTTTGGACTCTTTATCTTTTTATCTAAAAAATCTAAAACTTCCTTTAAGATGCCGTCGTGTGCTTCTTTTGGACTATATAAATTACTCATAAAAATGTTTCTATTTCACCTAAAATTTCCTCCATGTTTTTTGCCTCCCTCCCTCCAAAAGTTTTTAAAATGGTTATTGACCCTCCCCGAGAAATAGTCTTTTTAAAAAAATATCGTGTACACTTTTCACCTTCTTCTATATCTTTTTCTATGCATCTTAAAATGACTCCCTTACTTTGAGCTTCGGATAAAACAGGTTGACATTTCTTTCTTTACTTCCTTTATTTCCTCTTTAAAATCCAATCCATTATTTAAAAGGTTAAAATATCTCTGCAGTCTTTTTTGCAGCCCCATCATGCATCTTTTTTCTTTGTTCTTTTTCTCTTTACCTATTTTTCTAAAAAAATGTCCTGTCTTTTGTTTCACCATCTCCCACCACTGTGCCCGTGAGTCGTAAAAGTCCTGGAGAGTCTGCCATTGGCTGAACTGCTCCCTATACTCTCTAACCACTTCTTCATCCTCTAATAGGGAGCAGTTCAGCTTCCACAGCCCTCCCCCTACTGTCACACCCGTGGGTAGTGAAAGGGTGCAGGAGAGCATCATGTGATCAGTGAAGAAAAGGGGGGTCAATGTTGCATCGGTTGGCGGGCAGTCTCTTGTAAAAATATAGTCAATTCGAGAGGCTCTGGCGCCATCACCACTGAACCAGGTGAAGCCCTCCTCTCTCTGATGCATTGTTTTAAAACAGTCGACTAACTTAAAATCTTTGACTATATTTTGTAATAAAACCGATGTCTTGTCGACCTTAAAATCCTCTCCTACCCTCTTTCTATCCTTTCTTGTTAAAACACAATTAAAATCCCCTGCTACCACTAGGGGAGCCCTACCTAACATGTGGGGCTGCAAATCTTCTAAAAGCTCGTATCTCTCATTTTTTCCTGTAAAACCATACATATTTAAAACATTAAAATCCTTACCTAAAAAAGTCAGATTAACTAAAATTGCCCGCCCATCCCTCACCACAGTGCTGCCCTTCACCAAGATATTGGGATTATTAATTAAAAAGGCAACACCGTCATTTTTGTTAAAATTGGAGCCACTCCAGATGGAGGGTCCTGGGGTCCAAAGTTCTTGCCATCTCCTGTAGTTTGTTAAAAAAGGCAGAGCACACTCTTGCAATAAATAAATATCTGACTTAAAATTTTTTAAACTTGATAAAACACTCTGTGCTCGTAAGAGTAGACCTCACACTTATGACTTTGATTTTAGAGATAGTGAGGGCAATGAGCAGTATGGTTAAAAATATGAACTTATCTTTTGTCTTGAGATTAAAAGGGAAACAGAATTACAGACTGCAGACATTAAAAACGGATTAAAATCATGTTATTTCACTGTGGCATTTGCCTCTCCTTTTCCCCAGAAAAAAAGGGATCAGGAGGGCAAATGCTCGCCACCTCAAGAGTCCACAGAGAGAACCTCTTGTGGCTCTTTGGGTGACGATGTTCTCAGCTTGATGTGCAGGAAAGAGACTTCATTGGGAGACTCTGCGGGCCACATACGGTCTAGATCTTCCGAAGCGGAACTATCTAGCCGATGCGCCGCCCGCAGCCTTTTCTCCTCTGTATGTGACAGAATGGAGATCTCGCAGTCCTTTTCTGCACTTGAGCATTTGGGAGTGAACAGTCAGCTTCACTCCCACTTGATGGCATACTTATCTCAGAAACGGTGTTGAGGGAGGAAACCGTTTCCTCCTCTTCATCTTTTGTATCATTTCCTTTCTCTTGTCTGGGAGTGGTTCCTCTCCCCCTGTTTCGTTTCAATCTGTGACTCTGCCCCTTTAGCCGCCCCACTTCCTCTTTCCTGCCCAATCCCTGAGGTTGGCAGAGAATTTGAATTTCCCGCCAAAACCTCAGGGACCGCCTCCTCCTCCCTTTGTTCTTCTGTTTGCTCTGATTGTGGGGCGGCCATTTTGTTGCCTTTAAGTTTGTTGGCAAAGCTTTTTGGGCAATCTCTGTAGAGATGGTTTGATTCTCCACACAGGTTGCACCGCCTGCCATTGGTACACTCTTCAAAATTGTGACCAATTTCTCTGCATTTCCCACATACAATTTCTTGGCATGCTTCAGCCAAATGCCCAAACTTTGCCACATTTTCTGCATAATTTGGGCATGCCCTGGTAATGAATGTAGCCTCTGTTCTCACCCAGCACAATCATAGAAGGCAGATGCTTCAGGCCCTGGTAGCTCCCGGCATCTTCCCATTGTTTAATGGGAATTCGCCAGGAGCATGTCCAGATGCCATCCTCATCTAAAACCTTGACTGGCTGGCCTCGAACCGTGCAAAATCTACCCAGCCAGACACAAATGTCCTCCCCAGTCACTGTCTCATTAAACATTCTAACAATCACAGTTTTAAGTGTATTATCAGATAGCTTTTCAACAGTAAACATGGAGAACTGGGATTTTACTGATTCAAATCTGTGCCAAAAATCATTCAGGTGGGAAACAGCTCTAAAGCTAACATCATAGCCTTTGTTCAGGGGCAGAGTCATCAATACAATTCAGTTCTTCAGGTTTAAAATGTAAGGTCTTCTGGAGAAGCTTTCTGGAGAAGTCGAGACGTGACATCCCCAAGAGCCTTCCATCAACTTCTCTGAATAAAAAACGCACGCTGTGGTGCCTCCGCAAGCCGGCACGGGCAGCCGACATGGTGGAGGCACCAACAGCCTAAAACAAACTTTACAAATCAAAAAACCAATAAATAAATTACCAAATAAATAAATAAATAAATAAATAAATAAAACCTTACCTTAAAACAGCTTGTTCGCAAAAACAGTAGCAGCAATTTCAAATATACCTCTTGAAAGTTGGGGGCTCGCGATACAGCAAGACCTCGAGCCAGGAAACCCTCAAAAGGCGATCGCAGCTCAACCTGACGACAAGATACTTGATCTTAGCCAAAAGGCCGAGAAGCGATGCCGTTGCCAAGCAGTGGGGGCAGAGCCGGCAAAGGCGACGCCCATCTGGGCCGCGGTGGGTTTCGTACTTTGCCTCTAGGACCACTGCTGTCGATCAGATCGTTTGTTAAATAGTGGAGATGATTTGAAACAACCTGCTTTCGCGAACTGGTCCTAGGTTTTTCCATCGACCTCCACAAAAGCACCGCAGTACAATTCTCTGGACTCCCTAGGTCGTTCTTGATCAGGAGGGGGGGAAAAAAAAAAAAGCTCAACTTTAACATTTGGATAGTGTGACGAGTCCCTCGTTCTTCCTGCTACGGCCGGCCAGTGGGTGTGGCTGGGAGACTCATCAAGTGAACCATGTACACCCGTGCTTCCCTCTATAAAGCTTGGGCTTTGTTTGGCGTGGTGTGTTGCTTGCTCCTGGGTGCTTTGGTTTTGATTTTGGTCTTTGTTTATTTTGAGTTCCTTATTCATTTAAATGTGGTTCTGTCTGATGTTTGGTTATTGATGTGTCTGACAGAAATTGTGTTTGGTTTTGTTGATTTCTGGTTTCATATATTTTCTTATTTATGCTGATAAATCTCTTTTCGTTGCAACCTACCAAGCTGCCTATGTCCTCCGTTTCATTTGTCACGGCTTTGAGCCGGTCGTGACACTAGCGACCACGGGGTCATTTAGAAAACGGCCATGGTCGAGTGCCCCCAAAAGCCTGTCGTCCCTGAAGGAAAACTCAGAACTTTGCGAAACCAGGCGAGCGCACGCAACACCCGATTCCATAAAAGGGGCGTGCAAACACACACGGAGCCACAGACAACGCTACGACTGTTAGAAACCACAGGTTCTCTCGGCACCACCTAATCTTCTTTCAACCAGTATGTCCAGGGGAGAGCGCGAACGCAGTCCCCCACTACCATAAATTATGCAGTCGAGATTCCCACATTTGGGGAATTCGCAGGGGTCAGCACAACCGGAGTGCAATGGCCGAGCCTCGCCCTGGGTGAACCACCTTCCTGATCATGGTGTCTCCCCTGCCAGGTAAGTATGAGTCCCCAGGCCTCCAGTCAGAGGCTACCCTATCCCTCTTTGCCGTCCTCATCAACGGTGACCCCCTCCCCCACCCCAAGCAAAGGAAGGGCGTGTCCCTTCCATTACTTGACTGCGATTTCCGTGACCATGCCTTCAAGCCGGCAAACTGCCAAGCACCTACAGGTGCTGGTCGTATGATTAGAATGTCATCAAAAAGTTGATTTCTTTCACTAATTCCTTTCAAAAAGTCAAACTTGTATATTATGTACATTGCACACAGACTGATATATTTCAAATGTTTATTTCTTTTAATTTTGATGATTATAACTGACAACTAAGGAAAATCCCAAATCCGGTATCTCAGCAAATTTAGAATATTACTTAAGACCAATACAAAGAAAGGATTTTTAGAAATCTTGGCCAACTGAAAACTATAAACATGAAAAGTATGAGCGTGTGCAGCACTCAATACTTAGTTGGGGCTCCTTTTGCCTGAATTACTGCAGCAATGCGGCGTGGCATGGAGTCGATCGGTCTGTGGCACTGCTCAGGTGTTATGAGAGCCCAGGTTGCTCTGATAGTGGCCTTCAGCTCTTCTTAATTGTTGGGTCTGGCATATGGCATCTTCCTCTTCACAATACCCCGTAGATTTTCTATGGGGTTAAGGTCAGGCGAGTTTGCTGGCCAATTAAGAACAGGGATACCATGGTCCTTAAACCGGGTACTGGTAGCTTTGGCACTGTGTGCAGGTGCCAAGTCCTGTTGGGAAATGAAATCTGCATCTCCATAAAGTTGGTCAGCAGCAGGAAGCATGAAGTGCTCTAAAACTTCCTGGTATACGGCTGCGTTGACCTTGGACCTCAGAAAACACAGTGGGCCAACACCAGCAGATGACATGGCACCCCAAACCATCACTGACTGTGGAAACTTTAGGCTGGCCCTCAAGCGACGTGGATTGTGTGCCTCTCCTCTCTTCCTCCAGACTCTGGGACCCCGATTTCCAAAGGAAATGCCAAATTGACTTTCATCAGAGAACGTAACTTTGGACCACTCAGCAGCAGTCCAGTCCTTTTTGTCGAGGCGCCTCTGACGCTGTCTGTTGTTCAAGAGTGGCTTGACACAAGGAACGAGACAGCTGAAAACCATGTCTTGCATACGTCTGTGCGTAGGGGTTCTTGAAGCACTGACTCCAGCTGCAGTCCACTCTTTGTGAATCTCCCCCACATTTTTGAATGGGTTCTGTTTCACAGTCCTCTCCAGGGTGCGGTTATCCCTATTGCTAGTACACTTTTTTCTACCACATCTTTTCCTTCCCTTCGCCTCTCTATTAATGTGCTTGGACACAGAGCTCTGCGAACAGCCAGCCTCTTTTGCAATGACCTTTTGTGTCTTGGCCTCCTTGTGCAAGGTGTCAGTGGTCGTCTTTTGGACAACTGTCAAGTCAGCAGTCTTCCCCATGACTGTGTAGCCTACAGAACTAGACTGAGAGACCATTTAAAGGCCTTTGCAGGTGTTTTGAGTTAATTAGCTGATAAGAGTGTGTGGCACCAGGTGTCTTCAATATTGAACCTTTTCACAATATTCTAATTTTCTGAGATAGTGACTTTGGGATTTTCCATAGTTGTCAGCTATACTCATCAAAATGAAAAGAAATAAACATGTGAAACCTCTCAGTCTGTGTGTAATGAATGAATATGATATATACAAGTTTCACTTTTTGAAAGGAATTAGTGAAATAAATCAACTTTTTGATGACATTCTAATTATATGACCAGCACCTGTACACGAGCTGCGGTCCTTTAGACCAGTGGTTCCCATCAGTCAGGCGTGTTTGATTAGATGTCTCCCTGATCAAACACACCCGATCCAACTCATCAGCTCGTTGGTAAAGACTCCAAGACCTCAGACGGGCGCATCAGACAAGAGTGACATTCAAGACGTGCAGTGCTGGTTTGGGAACCGCTGCTTTGGAACAACGGCGACCGTTTCATAAGGGTGCGAGACGGTGCCACCCTGCCAGCCACCCCACCGCAGGTACATAGAGACTCCTTGTGAAGCTCCAGCGACATTCCCTCTGCTATTAACCACAACGATTTGCAGTCCCCCAAAAGGGGAAGCACACCGTTCCTGGAGACACTGCAATACCAGGTCGATGCGTGGAGTGGACGGAGCAAGCCCCGGTTCCGGCTCCATGAGCCAAAAATCCATTTAATATGTAGTCCCCAGATAGGGGACGTATCAGATATTAAACTGATAAGAACAGATACTACACTTGATCTTAGCCAAAAGGCCGAGAAGCGATGCCGTTGCCAAGCAGTGGGGGCAGAGCCGGCAAAGGCGACGCCCATCTGGGCCGCGGTGGGTTTCGTACTTTGCCTCTAGGACCACTGCTGTCGATCAGATCGTTTGTTAAATAGTGGAGATGATTTGAAACAACCTGCTTTCGCGAACTGGTCCTAGGTTTTTCCATCGACCTCCACAAAAGCACCGCAGTACAATTCTCTGGACTCCCTAGGTCGTTCTTGATCAGGAGGGGGGAAAAAAAAAAAGCTCAACTTTAACATTTGGATAGTGTGACGAGTCCCTCGTTCTTCCTGCTACGGCCGGCCAGTGGGTGTGGCTGGGAGACTCATCAAGTGAACCATGTACACCCGTGCTTCCCTCTATAAAGCTTGGGCTTTGTTTGGCGTGGTGTGTTGCTTGCTCCTGGGTGCTTTGGTTTTGATTTTGGTCTTTGTTTATTTTGAGTTCCTTATTCATTTAAATGTGGTTCTGTCTGATGTTTGGTTATTGATGTGTCTGACAGAAATTGTGTTTGGTTTTGTTGATTTCTGGTTTCATATATTTTCTTATTTATGCTGATAAATCTCTTTTCGTTGCAACCTACCAAGCTGCCTATGTCCTCCGTTTCATTTGTCACGGCTTTGAGCCGGTCGTGACACTAGCGACCACGGGGTCATTTAGAAAACGGCCATGGTCGAGTGCCCCCAAAAGCCTGTCGTCCCTGAAGGAAAACTCAGAACTTTGCGAAACCAGGCGAGCGCACGCAACACCCGATTCCATAAAAGGGGCGTGCAAACACACACGGAGCCACAGACAACGCTACGACTGTTAGAAACCACAGGTTCTCTCGGCACCACCTAATCTTCTTTCAACCAGTATGTCCAGGGGAGAGCGCGAACGCAGTCCCCCACTACCATAAATTATGCAGTCGAGATTCCCACATTTGGGGAATTCGCAGGGGTCAGCACAACCGGAGTGCAATGGCCGAGCCTCGCCCTGGGTGAACCACCTTCCTGATCATGGTGTCTCCCCTGCCAGGTAAGTATGAGTCCCCAGGCCTCCAGTCAGAGGCTACCCTATCCCTCTTTGCCGTCCTCATCAACGGTGACCCCCTCCCCCACCCCAAGCAAAGGAAGGGCGTGTCCCTTCCATTACTTGACTGCGATTTCCGTGACCATGCCTTCAAGCCGGCAAACTGCCAAGCACCTACAGGTGCTGGTCGTATGATTAGAATGTCATCAAAAAGTTGATTTCTTTCACTAATTCCTTTCAAAAAGTCAAACTTGTATATTATGTACATTGCACACAGACTGATATATTTCAAATGTTTATTTCTTTTAATTTTGATGATTATAACTGACAACTAAGGAAAATCCCAAATCCGGTATCTCAGCAAATTTAGAATATTACTTAAGACCAATACAAAGAAAGGATTTTTAGAAATCTTGGCCAACTGAAAACTATAAACATGAAAAGTATGAGCGTGTGCAGCACTCAATACTTAGTTGGGGCTCCTTTTGCCTGAATTACTGCAGCAATGCGGCGTGGCATGGAGTCGATCGGTCTGTGGCACTGCTCAGGTGTTATGAGAGCCCAGGTTGCTCTGATAGTGGCCTTCAGCTCTTCTTAATTGTTGGGTCTGGCATATGGCATCTTCCTCTTCACAATACCCCGTAGATTTTCTATGGGGTTAAGGTCAGGCGAGTTTGCTGGCCAATTAAGAACAGGGATACCATGGTCCTTAAACCGGGTACTGGTAGCTTTGGCACTGTGTGCAGGTGCCAAGTCCTGTTGGGAAATGAAATCTGCATCTCCATAAAGTTGGTCAGCAGCAGGAAGCATGAAGTGCTCTAAAACTTCCTGGTATACGGCTGCGTTGACCTTGGACCTCAGAAAACACAGTGGGCCAACACCAGCAGATGACATGGCACCCCAAACCATCACTGACTGTGGAAACTTTAGGCTGGCCCTCAAGCGACGTGGATTGTGTGCCTCTCCTCTCTTCCTCCAGACTCTGGGACCCCGATTTCCAAAGGAAATGCCAAATTGACTTTCATCAGAGAACGTAACTTTGGACCACTCAGCAGCAGTCCAGTCCTTTTTGTCGAGGCGCCTCTGACGCTGTCTGTTGTTCAAGAGTGGCTTGACACAAGGAACGAGACAGCTGAAAACCATGTCTTGCATACGTCTGTGCGTAGGGGTTCTTGAAGCACTGACTCCAGCTGCAGTCCACTCTTTGTGAATCTCCCCCACATTTTTGAATGGGTTCTGTTTCACAGTCCTCTCCAGGGTGCGGTTATCCCTATTGCTAGTACACTTTTTTTTCTACCACATCTTTTCCTTCCCTTCGCCTCTCTATTAATGTGCTTGGACACAGAGCTCTGCGAACAGCCAGCCTCTTTTGCAATGACCTTTTGTGTCTTGGCCTCCTTGTGCAAGGTGTCAGTGGTCGTCTTTTGGACAACTGTCAAGTCAGCAGTCTTCCCCATGACTGTGTAGCCTACAGAACTAGACTGAGAGACCATTTAAAGGCCTTTGCAGGTGTTTTGAGTTAATTAGCTGATAAGAGTGTGTGGCACCAGGTGTCTTCAATATTGAACCTTTTCACAATATTCTAATTTTCTGAGATAGTGACTTTGGGATTTTCCATAGTTGTCAGCTATACTCATCAAAATGAAAAGAAATAAACATGTGAAACCTCTCAGTCTGTGTGTAATGAATGAATATGATATATACAAGTTTCACTTTTTGAAAGGAATTAGTGAAATAAATCAACTTTTTGATGACATTCTAATTATATGACCAGCACCTGTACACGAGCTGCGGTCCTTTAGACCAGTGGTTCCCATCAGTCAGGCGTGTTTGATTAGATGTCTCCCTGATCAAACACACCCGATCCAACTCATCAGCTCGTTGGTAAAGACTCCAAGACCTCAGACGGGCGCATCAGACAAGAGTGACATTCAAGACGTGCAGTGCTGGTTTGGGAACCGCTGCTTTGGAACAACGGCGACCGTTTCATAAGGGTGCGAGACGGTGCCACCCTGCCAGCCACCCCACCGCAGGTACATAGAGACTCCTTGTGAAGCTCCAGCGACATTCCCTCTGCTATTAACCACAACGATTTGCAGTCCCCCAAAAGGGGAAGCACACCGTTCCTGGAGACACTGCAATACCAGGTCGATGCGTGGAGTGGACGGAGCAAGCCCCGGTTCCGGCTCCATGAGCCAAAAATCCATTTAATATGTAGTCCCCAGATAGGGGACGTATCAGATATTAAACTGATAAGAACAGATACTACACTTGATCTTAGCCAAAAGGCCGAGAAGCGATGCCGTTGCCAAGCAGTGGGGGCAGAGCCGGCAAAGGCGACGCCCATCTGGGCCGCGGTGGGTTTCGTACTTTGCCTCTAGGACCACTGCTGTCGATCAGATCGTTTGTTAAATAGTGGAGATGATTTGAAACAACCTGCTTTCGCGAACTGGTCCTAGGTTTTTCCATCGACCTCCACAAAAGCACCGCAGTACAATTCTCTGGACTCCCTAGGTCGTTCTTGATCAGGAGGGGGGGAAAAAAAAAAAAGCTCAACTTTAACATTTGGATAGTGTGACGAGTCCCTCGTTCTTCCTGCTACGGCCGGCCAGTGGGTGTGGCTGGGAGACTCATCAAGTGAACCATGTACACCCGTGCTTCCCTCTATAAAGCTTGGGCTTTGTTTGGCGTGGTGTGTTGCTTGCTCCTGGGTGCTTTGGTTTTGATTTTGGTCTTTGTTTATTTTGAGTTCCTTATTCATTTAAATGTGGTTCTGTATGATGTTTGGTTATTGATGTGTCTGACAGAAATTGTGTTTGGTTTTGTTGATTTCTGGTTTCATATATTTTCTTATTTATGCTGATAAATCTCTTTTCGTTGCAACCTACCAAGCTGCCTATGTCCTCCGTTTCATTTGTCACGGCTTTGAGCCGGTCGTGACACTAGCGACCACGGGGTCATTTAGAAAACGGCCATGGTCGAGTGCCCCCAAAAGCCTGTCGTCCCTGAAGGAAAACTCAGAACTTTGCGAAACCAGGCGAGCGCACGCAACACCCGATTCCATAAAAGGGGCGTGCAAACACACACGGAGCCACAGACAACGCTACGACTGTTAGAAACCACAGGTTCTCTCGGCACCACCTAATCTTCTTTCAACCAGTATGTCCAGGGGAGAGCGCGAACGCAGTCCCCCACTACCATAAATTATGCAGTCGAGATTCCCACATTTGGGGAATTCGCAGGGGTCAGCACAACCGGAGTGCAATGGCCGAGCCTCGCCCTGGGTGAACCACCTTCCTGATCATGGTGTCTCCCCTGCCAGGTAAGTATGAGTCCCCAGGCCTCCAGTCAGAGGCTACCCTATCCCTCTTTGCCGTCCTCATCAACGGTGACCCCCTCCCCCACCCCAAGCAAAGGAAGGGCGTGTCCCTTCCATTACTTGACTGCGATTTCCGTGACCATGCCTTCAAGCCGGCAAACTGCCAAGCACCTACAGGTGCTGGTCGTATGATTAGAATGTCATCAAAAAGTTGATTTCTTTCACTAATTCCTTTCAAAAAGTCAAACTTGTATATTATGTACATTGCACACAGACTGATATATTTCAAATGTTTATTTCTTTTAATTTTGATGATTATAACTGACAACTAAGGAAAATCCCAAATCCGGTATCTCAGCAAATTTAGAATATTACTTAAGACCAATACAAAGAAAGGATTTTTAGAAATCTTGGCCAACTGAAAACTATAAACATGAAAAGTATGAGCGTGTGCAGCACTCAATACTTAGTTGGGGCTCCTTTTGCCTGAATTACTGCAGCAATGCGGCGTGGCATGGAGTCGATCGGTCTGTGGCACTGCTCAGGTGTTATGAGAGCCCAGGTTGCTCTGATAGTGGCCTTCAGCTCTTCTTAATTGTTGGGTCTGGCATATGGCATCTTCCTCTTCACAATACCCCGTAGATTTTCTATGGGGTTAAGGTCAGGCGAGTTTGCTGGCCAATTAAGAACAGGGATACCATGGTCCTTAAACCGGGTACTGGTAGCTTTGGCACTGTGTGCAGGTGCCAAGTCCTGTTGGGAAATGAAATCTGCATCTCCATAAAGTTGGTCAGCAGCAGGAAGCATGAAGTGCTCTAAAACTTCCTGGTATACGGCTGCGTTGACCTTGGACCTCAGAAAACACAGTGGGCCAACACCAGCAGATGACATGGCACCCCAAACCATCACTGACTGTGGAAACTTTAGGCTGGCCCTCAAGCGACGTGGATTGTGTGCCTCTCCTCTCTTCCTCCAGACTCTGGGACCCCGATTTCCAAAGGAAATGCCAAATTGACTTTCATCAGAGAACGTAACTTTGGACCACTCAGCAGCAGTCCAGTCCTTTTTGTCGAGGCGCCTCTGACGCTGTCTGTTGTTCAAGAGTGGCTTGACACAAGGAACGAGACAGCTGAAAACCATGTCTTGCATACGTCTGTGCGTAGGGGTTCTTGAAGCACTGACTCCAGCTGCAGTCCACTCTTTGTGAATCTCCCCCACATTTTTGAATGGGTTCTGTTTCACAGTCCTCTCCAGGGTGCGGTTATCCCTATTGCTAGTACACTTTTTTTCTACCACATCTTTTCCTTCCCTTCGCCTCTCTATTAATGTGCTTGGACACAGAGCTCTGCGAACAGCCAGCCTCTTTTGCAATGACCTTTTGTGTCTTGGCCTCCTTGTGCAAGGTGTCAGTGGTCGTCTTTTGGACAACTGTCAAGTCAGCAGTCTTCCCCATGACTGTGTAGCCTACAGAACTAGACTGAGAGACCATTTAAAGGCCTTTGCAGGTGTTTTGAGTTAATTAGCTGATAAGAGTGTGTGGCACCAGGTGTCTTCAATATTGAACCTTTTCACAATATTCTAATTTTCTGAGATAGTGACTTTGGGATTTTCCATAGTTGTCAGCTATACTCATCAAAATGAAAAGAAATAAACATGTGAAACCTCTCAGTCTGTGTGTAATGAATGAATATGATATATACAAGTTTCACTTTTTGAAAGGAATTAGTGAAATAAATCAACTTTTTGATGACATTCTAATTATATGACCAGCACCTGTACACGAGCTGCGGTCCTTTAGACCAGTGGTTCCCATCAGTCAGGCGTGTTTGATTAGATGTCTCCCTGATCAAACACACCCGATCCAACTCATCAGCTCGTTGGTAAAGACTCCAAGACCTCAGACGGGCGCATCAGACAAGAGTGACATTCAAGACGTGCAGTGCTGGTTTGGGAACCGCTGCTTTGGAACAACGGCGACCGTTTCATAAGGGTGCGAGACGGTGCCACCCTGCCAGCCACCCCACCGCAGGTACATAGAGACTCCTTGTGAAGCTCCAGCGACATTCCCTCTGCTATTAACCACAACGATTTGCAGTCCCCCAAAAGGGGAAGCACACCGTTCCTGGAGACACTGCAATACCAGGTCGATGCGTGGAGTGGACGGAGCAAGCCCCGGTTCCGGCTCCATGAGCCAAAAATCCATTTAATATGTAGTCCCCAGATAGGGGACGTATCAGATATTAAACTGATAAGAACAGATTTTTTTTTTTTTTTTTGAAAAGTTTTATTGTCACCATTTTCAATCTTTCACTTTTTCACACACATTTTAAAACATACTCAGTTCCACACATTTTTTTTTTTTTTTTTTTTTAAAACGGAGGTGACACAATAATAAGTAACGTCAGCCATTGTGTTTTGTCTTGTTTGTTTCAAGTCCATTTTGTGTGTGTGTTAAAATGTGTGGGCATCTTAAAAGTAAAATACAAAATTTAAAACAAGCATCTCGTTCTTTTTTCTCTAATAAAATCCAATTTCATTTGATAAAACACAATAAAAACAACAATTAATAGCCTTTAAAAGTCCTCTGTTGTGCAAAACCGGGGGTGAGTCCTTAGCAAGAATTAGTCCATTCACCCCACTCTCCAGAACAGGCACGTGAGATGCCACTTCATGGGCTCAGCGGAGATCCCCTCTCCTCCGGCCCGCTGGCCCGCTGTTCCCGTAGCCAGATTGGTGAGGGTGCATCTACGGGCGGCCAGGGCTGTTGGCGGCCGGGACCCTCTCCGTGCGACCCCGGCCCCCCCGTCCGAATATCGTCGTCCGGTACACCCTGCAGCATTGATGTTATCCTTTAGCTCGCATGCATGGAGGGTCACCGTAACGCCCTTCCCTACCAGCAGGTTTCTGGTGGCCCAGATGGCATCCTTGATGACATTGAGGGTGAGCCAGAGCGAGGTGAATTTCTGTGCCGTCAAGTCCTTCAAGCCCCGGCCCACCCCAAGGATGGCGAGCTGGTACCCGAACTGGGCCCCACCCGCTGGTAGGCACGGGAAATACAGGGGGCCGGTTTTGGCCCACAGGTCCCGCGCAGCGCCGCACTCCCAGAGCAGGTGGTGGACGGTCTCCGGGGAATTGCAGCCGGACCGAGGGCAGGTGGGGTTTTTGGCCATGCTTCTGGAGTGCATAACTGCCCTGACCGGGAGGATCTCATGAGCCACCATCCACGATAAGTCCTTGTGCCTGTTCTGGAGAGCGGGGTGAGCAGCGTTCCTCCAAACTTGTTTGGCCTCACGTAATGTGAGGCCTGGAACTGGACTCACCGGTTCCCGGTCCTGCACAAGAGAGATCAAAGATGCTTGTGATTAGTTAAAATGGTGACATCTTCACTTTCTAAAAAGTATTTCTTTAAAAACTTTTTTATAAAACTGTACTCTTTAGGCAAGTTAAAAGACACTGGGGTTTTCAAGTCCACTGGTAAAATTTTCAATGTTCTTAGGTAAGACCCCATCCAAAATCGCGCCATTGCAGCCGTCTTGTTTTCTTTGGATGGGGTCATGGCATAACTAATGTGCAGGGCGGTGAAGCGGCTGCCTAAAAACAGGTGGGGGTCTGGGAGGCCTTTTCCACCATTCTCTGGCCTTTTCTTCACGATCTCCCTCTTCAGGCGCTCCCACTTAGACCCCCACAGGAAATAAAACACCGCCCTCTCCAGCTCCGCAAGGAATCGCCGAGGGGGACTAAAAACAGAACAGACAAGTAAAATTAGAGGTAAAATCACAGATTTAAAAATTAAAACCTTGCCCTCAAACGTCAACTGTCTTAGTCCCCAAAACCCCAGTCTTTGCCTAACTTTCCCTAACATGTCAGTCCAGTTTCCCCGTCCTCCACCCTCGCTGTCAAATTTTACTCCTAAAACTTTAAAATCGTTGTCTTTAAAAGTCAAGTCGAGTTCACCTGTGTCTATGTCTCCCCACGGCCCGAAGAGCTGGGCCTCGGACTTGTTCCTGTTAAGCTTAGCGCCCGAGGCCCGACCGTACCAGTCAGTCAAGTCCAAAGCTCTTCGTATGGATAAAACGTCCGTGGCTAAAAGAGTTACGTCGTCCATGTATAAAACACAGGTCGCCGTCAGTCCACCCGTCCCAGGCACGTCCAGTCCTTTGATCCATTTATCCCTTCTCAAGATCTGTGCCAGTGGCTCAATACAAGCCACATACAAAAGAGGAGATAAAGGACATCCTTGACGGACACCACTGTGGATATTCACAGATTTGGAAAGATGCCCGTTTACAAGGATTTTGCTGACTGTTCCCTTGTACAGCAGTCCCACCCAGGCTATAAATCTCTCTGGAAACCCCATTTTTTGCAGTACCTGAAAAAGGTACTGGTGCGAGACTCGGTCAAATGCTTTTT
Organism: Chanodichthys erythropterus; assembly: GCF_024489055.1. Classification (NCBI taxonomy): domain Eukaryota; kingdom Metazoa; phylum Chordata; class Actinopteri; order Cypriniformes; family Xenocyprididae; genus Chanodichthys; species Chanodichthys erythropterus. The sequence goes on from NC_090240.1 coordinate 315,138, forward strand.
CAAAGTCTAAATTTAGCACCACTAGCCGAATATTTCTGTCTCTCGCATAACAGATGGAGTCTCTAATCAACACTAGGCTGTCTGTTATCTTCCTCCCTGGTACGGCACAGGCTTGATCCGGGTGGATCACGTCTTCTAAAACAGTCGACATTCGTTTGGCTAAAATTTTACTAAAAAGTTTGCAGTCAACATTTAAAAGAGAAATAGGTCGCCAATTCTTTAAGTCAGTCTTGTCTCCTTTTTTCCCCAGAAGCGTCACTATCCCTATTCTAAAGCTGTCAGGGAGTCTGTCGAGTGTGTCAAACTCTTTAAAAACTGTGAGTAAGTCGTGTGCTAAAATATCCCAAAACGTCACATAAAACTCTAGGGGTAGTCCGTCTAGTCCTGGGGATTTTCCCCGCTTAAAACCTCTAAGAGCTTCTTGCATTTCTAAAATAGTAAAATCTTGGGATAAAAGCGTGTGTTGTCCCTCCAACTTTTTCTCTATAAAAGACAACACTTCTTTTAAAATCTCACTGTTTGTTCCCTTAATACTGTATAAGTCCTCATAAAAATGTTTCTATTTCATTTAAAATTTCCTTTGTCGTGTTTGACTCCCTCCCTCCAAAAGTTTTTAAAGTTGTGATTGCCCCTCCCCGCGTTATGACCTTTTTAAAAAAGTACCTGGTACATTTTTCACCTTCCTCAATATCTCTTTCTTTACTTCTTAAAATAATTCCTTTGTTTTTTATTCGGATAGAACAGGTTGACATTTCTCTTTTTACTTCTTTTATTTCTTCACTAAAATCAAAACCATTATTAAAAAGATTAAAATACCTCTGTAATCGCTTCTGCAGCCCCATCATGCGGTTTTCTTCCTTTTTCTTTTTTTCCTTCCCTATCTTACTAAAAAACTCTTTTGTCCGTCCTTTAACCATCTCCCACCATTGTGCTCGTGTCTCATAGAAGTCTTGGAGAGTTTGCCATTGGCTAAACTGCTCCCTGTATTTTCTAACTACCTCCTCATCCTCTAACAGGGAGCAGTTTAGCTTCCACAAACCTCCACCTACCGTCACACCAACAGGAAGTGATAGAGTGCAGGACAGCATGGAGTGATCTGAAAAAAAGAGGGGGGTTAATCTAGCATCGGTTGGCGGGAAGTCACGTGTAAAAACATAGTCTATTCGAGAGGCTCTGGTACCATCACCATTAAACCAGGTGTAGCCCGCCTCTCTTTGATGCATTGTTCTAAAACAGTCAACTAATTTAAAATCTTTGACTAAACCTTGTAATAAAACCGATGTCTTGTCCACCCTAAAATCCTCTGTTGCCCTTTTCCTGTCTTTCTGAGTTAAAACACAATTAAAATCCCCTGCCACAACTAAGGGGACTCTGCCTAGCATGTGGGGCTGCAAGTCTTCTAAAAGTTCATACCTCTCGTTTTTTTCTGTAAAACCATATACATTAAGAACATTAAAATCTCTACCTAAAAAAGTCAGTTTTGCAAGAGTTGCCCGCCCGTCTCTCACCACTGTGCTACCCTTCACCAAGATATGGGGGTTATTAATTAAAATTGCAACACCATCGTTCTTGTTAGAATTTGACCCACTCCAAATGGAAGGGCCTTGAGTCCACAACTCCTCCCACCTCCTGTAACTTGTTAAAAAAGGTAAAGCACATTCTTGTAATAAAACGACATCTGACTTAAAAGACTTTAAAAAGGATAACACGCTCTGTGCTCGTATTTTGCTCTTCACACTTCTCACATTGATTGTGGAGATAGTGAGAGCCATGAGCAGTATGGTTAAAAATACAAACTTATCTTTTGTCTTGAGATTAAAAGGGAAACAGAATTACAGAGGCAGAACATTAAAAACGGATTAAAATCATGTGTTGAACTGTGTCACTAGCTCCTATCTTAACCCAGGGGGCCCGGGATCAGGAGGGCAAGTGCCTGATTCCTCAAGAGCCACAGAGGGAAACTCTTGTGACTCTTTCGGTGTCGATGTTCTTAGCTTTATGTGCAAAAAGGACACTTCATTGGGGGATTCTGAGGGCCACATACGATCCAGATCTTCCGAGGGGGAACTATCTGGATGATGCGTTACCCTCAGCTGTTTCTCCTCTGTATGTGACAGAGGAGATCCCGCAGGCCTTTTCTGCACCTGAGCATTTGGGAGTGTACAATCAGTCTCACTCCCACTTGATGGCATACTTATCTCAGAAACGGTGTTGAGGGAGGAATCGGTCTCCTCCTCACTCTCTGTTTCTTGGACTTTTCTGTCAGGGGAGGAGGGGACTTCCTCTCCCACCATGTCTGACTTTGCCTCTTTGGCCGCCCCACTTCCTCCTTCCTGTCCAGTCCCTGAGGTTGGCTGGAAATTCAAATTTCCCGCCAAAACCTCAGGCCCCGCCTCCTTGTCTCTTTGTTCCTCCATTTCCTCTTTTTGTGGGGCGGCCATCTTGTTTCCTTTCAACTTGTTGGCAAAACTCTTAGGGCAGTCTCTGTAGAGATGGTTTGTTTCTCCACAAAGATTGCACCGTCTGCCATTGGTACAATCATCAAAACTGTGACCAATTTCTCTACACTTCCCACATACTAACTCTTGGCATGCTTCAGCGAGATGCCCAACTCTGCCACACTTCCTGCACAGTTTAGGCATTCCTTGATAATGTATGTAGCCTCTGTTCTCTCCAAGCACAATCATGGAAGGCAGATGTTTCAGGCCCTGGTAGCCCCCAGCGTCTTCCCATTGTTTAATGGGAATTCGCCAGGAGCATGTCCAGATGCCATCTTCATCTAACACTTTGACAGGCTGGCCTCGAACAGTGCAAAATCTACCCAACCAGACACAAATATCATCTCCAGTCACTGTTTCATTAAACATCCTGACAATCACAGTTTTAAGTGTGTTATCCGATAGTTTCTCCACAGTGAACATGGAGAACTGGGCTTTAACTGAATCAAACCTTTGCCAAAAGTCATTAAGAAGGGCAGCAGTTTTAAAACTTACATCAAATCCTTTGTTCTGAGGCAGAGTCATCAATACAATTTAAATCATCACATTTAAAAGCTAAGGTCTTTTGGATCAGCTTCCTGGAAAAGTCCATGCGGGACATTCCCAGGAGCTTCCCCTCAACCTCCCTAAATAAAAGCGAACGCTGTGGTGCCTCCGCACGCCGGCACGGGCAGCCGACATGATGGAGACACCAACAGCCTAAAACAAACCTTAAAACAACAATAAATACATTACCAAATAAATAACCAAATAAATAACTAAAGGACCTTACCTTAAAACAGCTTGTTCGCAAAAACAGTAGCAGCAGATTTCAATATACCTCTCAAAAGTTGTGCGACTCGGGATATAAAAGATCTCGAGCCAAGTAACCTCCAAGAGGCGATCGCAGTCTCAACCGTCCAACCAGACACTTGATCTTAGCCAAAAGGCCGAGAAGCGATGCCGTTGCCAAGCAGTGGGGGCAGAGCCGGCAAAGGCGACGCCCATCTGGGCCGCGGTGGGTTTCGTACTTTGCCTCTAGGACCACTGCTGTCGATCAGATCGTTTGTTAAATAGTGGAGATGATTTGAAACAACCTGCTTTCGCGAACTGGTCCTAGGTTTTTCCATCGACCTCCACAAAAGCACCGCAGTACAATTCTCTGGACTCCCTAGGTCGTTCTTGATCAGGAGTGTGGGGAAAAAAAAAAGCTCAACTTTAACATTTGGATAGTGTGACGAGTCCCTCGTTCTTCCTGCTACGGCCGGCCAGTGGGTGTGGCTGGGAGACTCATCAAGTGAACCATGTACACCCGTGCTTCCCTCTATAAAGCTTGGGCTTTGTTTGGCGTGGTGTGTTGCTTGCTCCTGGGTGCTTTGGTTTTGATTTTGGTCTTTGTTTATTTTGAGTTCCTTATTCATTTAAATGTGGTTCTGTCTGATGTTTGGTTATTGATGTGTCTGACAGAAATTGTGTTTGGTTTTGTTGATTTCTGGTTTCATATATTTTCTTATTTATGCTGATAAATCTCTTTTCGTTGCAACCTACCAAGCTGCCTATGTCCTCCGTTTCATTTGTCACGGCTTTGAGCCGGTCGTGACACTAGCGACCACGGGGTCATTTAGAAAACGGCCGTGGTCGAGTGCCCCCAAAAGCCTGTCGTCCCTGAAGGAAAACTCAGAACTTTGCGAAACCAGGCGAGCGCACGCAACACCCGATTCCATAAAAGGGGCGTGCAAACACACACGGAGCCACAGACAACGCTACGACTGTTAGAAACCACAGGTTCTCTCGGCACCACCTAATCTTCTTTCAACCAGTATGTCCAGGGGAGAGCGCGAACGCAGTCCCCCACTACCATAAATTATGCAGTCGAGATTCCCACATTTGGGGAATTCGCAGGGGTCAGCACAACCGGAGTGCAATGGCCGAGCCTCGCCCTGGGTGAACCACCTTCCTGATCATGGTGTCTCCCCTGCCAGGTAAGTATGAGTCCCCAGGCCTCCAGTCAGAGGCTACCCTATCCCTCTTTGCCGTCCTCATCAACGGTGACCCCCTCCCCCACCCCAAGCAAAGGAAGGGCGTGTCCCTTCCATTACTTGACTGCGATTTCCGTGACCATGCCTTCAAGCCGGCAAACTGCCAAGCACCTACAGGTGCTGGTCGTATGATTAGAATGTCATCAAAAAGTTGATTTCTTTCACTAATTCCTTTCAAAAAGTCAAACTTGTATATTATGTACATTGCACACAGACTGATATATTTCAAATGTTTATTTCTTTTAATTTTGATGATTATAACTGACAACTAAGGAAAATCCCAAATCCGGTATCTCAGCAAATTTAGAATATTACTTAAGACCAATACAAAGAAAGGATTTTTAGAAATCTTGGCCAACTGAAAACTATAAACATGAAAAGTATGAGCGTGTGCAGCACTCAATACTTAGTTGGGGCTCCTTTTGCCTGAATTACTGCAGCAATGCGGCGTGGCATGGAGTCGATCGGTCTGTGGCACTGCTCAGGTGTTATGAGAGCCCAGGTTGCTCTGATAGTGGCCTTCAGCTCTTCTTAATTGTTGGGTCTGGCATATGGCATCTTCCTCTTCACAATACCCCGTAGATTTTCTATGGGGTTAAGGTCAGGCGAGTTTGCTGGCCAATTAAGAACAGGGATACCATGGTCCTTAAACCGGGTACTGGTAGCTTTGGCACTGTGTGCAGGTGCCAAGTCCTGTTGGGAAATGAAATCTGCATCTCCATAAAGTTGGTCAGCAGCAGGAAGCATGAAGTGCTCTAAAACTTCCTGGTATACGGCTGCGTTGACCTTGGACCTCAGAAAACACAGTGGGCCAACACCAGCAGATGACATGGCACCCCAAACCATCACTGACTGTGGAAACTTTAGGCTGGCCCTCAAGCGACGTGGATTGTGTGCCTCTCCTCTCTTCCTCCAGACTCTGGGACCCCGATTTCCAAAGGAAATGCCAAATTGACTTTCATCAGAGAACGTAACTTTGGACCACTCAGCAGCAGTCCAGTCCTTTTGTCGAGGCGCCTCTGACGCTGTCTGTTGTTCAAGAGTGGCTTGACACAAGGAACGAGACAGCTGAAAACCATGTCTTGCATACGTCTGTGCGTAGGGGTTCTTGAAGCACTGACTCCAGCTGCAGTCCACTCTTTGTGAATCTCCCCCACATTTTTGAATGGGTTCTGTTTCACAGTCCTCTCCAGGGTGCGGTTATCCCTATTGCTAGTACACTTTTTTTTCTACCACATCTTTTCCTTCCCTTCGCCTCTCTATTAATGTGCTTGGACACAGAGCTCTGCGAACAGCCAGCCTCTTTTGCAATGACCTTTTGTGTCTTGGCCTCCTTGTGCAAGGTGTCAGTGGTCGTCTTTTGGACAACTGTCAAGTCAGCAGTCTTCCCCATGACTGTGTAGCCTACAGAACTAGACTGAGAGACCATTTAAAGGCCTTTGCAGGTGTTTTGAGTTAATTAGCTGATAAGAGTGTGTGGCACCAGGTGTCTTCAATATTGAACCTTTTCACAATATTCTAATTTTCTGAGATAGTGACTTTGGGATTTTCCATAGTTGTCAGCTATACTCATCAAAATGAAAAGAAATAAACATGTGAAACCTCTCAGTCTGTGTGTAATGAATGAATATGATATATACAAGTTTCACTTTTTGAAAGGAATTAGTGAAATAAATCAACTTTTTGATGACATTCTAATTATATGACCAGCACCTGTACACGAGCTGCGGTCCTTTAGACCAGTGGTTCCCATCAGTCAGGCGTGTTTGATTAGATGTCTCCCTGATCAAACACACCCGATCCAACTCATCAGCTCGTTGGTAAAGACTCCAAGACCTCAGACGGGCGCATCAGACAAGAGTGACATTCAAGACGTGCAGTGCTGGTTTGGGAACCGCTGCTTTGGAACAACGGCGACCGTTTCATAAGGGTGCGAGACGGTGCCACCCTGCCAGCCACCCCACCGCAGGTACATAGAGACTCCTTGTGAAGCTCCAGCGACATTCCCTCTGCTATTAACCACAACGATTTGCAGTCCCCCAAAAGGGGAAGCACACCGTTCCTGGAGACACTGCAATACCAGGTCGATGCGTGGAGTGGACGGAGCAAGCCCCGGTTCCGGCTCCATGAGCCAAAAATCCATTTAATATGTAGTCCCCAGATAGGGGACGTATCAGATATTAAACTGATAAGAACAGATACTACACTTGATCTTAGCCAAAAGGCCGAGAAGCGATGCCGTTGCCAAGCAGTGGGGGCAGAGCCGGCAAAGGCGACGCCCATCTGGGCCGCGGTGGGTTTCGTACTTTGCCTCTAGGACCACTGCTGTCGATCAGATCGTTTGTTAAATAGTGGAGATGATTTGAAACAACCTGCTTTCGCGAACTGGTCCTAGGTTTTTCCATCGACCTCCACAAAAGCACCGCAGTACAATTCTCTGGACTCCCTAGGTCGTTCTTGATCAGGAGGGGGGGGGAAAAAAAAAGCTCAACTTTAACATTTGGATAGTGTGACGAGTCCCTCGTTCTTCCTGCTACGGCCGGCCAGTGGGTGTGGCTGGGAGACTCATCAAGTGAACCATGTACACCCGTGCTTCCCTCTATAAAGCTTGGGCTTTGTTTGGCGTGGTGTGTTGCTTGCTCCTGGGTGCTTTGGTTTTGATTTTGGTCTTTGTTTATTTTGAGTTCCTTATTCATTTAAATGTGGTTCTGTCTGATGTTTGGTTATTGATGTGTCTGACAGAAATTGTGTTTGGTTTTGTTGATTTCTTGTTTCATATATTTTCTTATTTATGCTGATAAATCTCTTTTCGTTGCAACCTACCAAGCTGCCTATGTCCTCCGTTTCATTTGTCACGGCTTTGAGCCGGTCGTGACAATAGCGACCACGGGGTCATTTAGAAAACGGCCGTGGTCGAGTGCCCCCAAAAGCCTGTCGTCCCTGAAGGAAAACTCAGAACTTTGCGAAACCAGGCGAGCGCACGCAACACCCGATTCCATAAAAGGGGCGTGCAAACACACACGGAGCCACAGACAACGCTACGACTGTTAGAAACCACAGGTTCTCTCGGCACCACCTAATCTTCTTTCAACCAGTATGTCCAGGGGAGAGCGCGAACGCAGTCCCCCACTACCATAAATTATGCAGTCGAGATTCCCACATTTGGGGAATTCGCAGGGGTCAGCACAACCGGAGTGCAATGGCCGAGCCTCGCCCTGGGTGAACCACCTTCCTGATCATGGTGTCTCCCCTGCCAGGTAAGTATGAGTCCCCAGGCCTCCAGTCAGAGGCTACCCTATCCCTCTTTGCCGTCCTCATCAACGGTGACCCCCCTCCCCCACCCCAAGCAAAGGAAGGGCGTGTCCCTTCCATTACTTGACTGCGATTTCCGTGACCATGCCTTCAAGCCGGCAAACTGCCAAGCACCTACAGGTGCTGGTCGTATGATTAGAATGTCATCAAAAAGTTGATTTCTTTCACTAATTCCTTTCAAAAAGTCAAACTTGTATATTATGTACATTGCACACAGACTGATATATTTCAAATGTTTATTTCTTTTAATTTTGATGATTATAACTGACAACTAAGGAAAATCCCAAATCCGGTATCTCAGCAAATTTAGAATATTACTTAAGACCAATACAAAGAAAGGATTTTTAGAAATCTTGGCCAACTGAAAACTATAAACATGAAAAGTATGAGCGTGTGCAGCACTCAATACTTAGTTGGGGCTCCTTTTGCCTGAATTACTGCAGCAATGCGGCGTGGCATGGAGTCGATCGGTCTGTGGCACTGCTCAGGTGTTATGAGAGCCCAGGTTGCTCTGATAGTGGCCTTCAGCTCTTCTTAATTGTTGGGTCTGGCATATGGCATCTTCCTCTTCACAATACCCCGTAGATTTTCTATGGGGTTAAGGTCAGGCGAGTTTGCTGGCCAATTAAGAACAGGGATACCATGGTCCTTAAACCGGGTACTGGTAGCTTTGGCACTGTGTGCAGGTGCCAAGTCCTGTTGGGAAATGAAATCTGCATCTCCATAAAGTTGGTCAGCAGCAGGAAGCATGAAGTGCTCTAAAACTTCCTGGTATACGGCTGCGTTGACCTTGGACCTCAGAAAACACAGTGGGCCAACACCAGCAGATGACATGGCACCCCAAACCATCACTGACTGTGGAAACTTTAGGCTGGCCCTCAAGCGACGTGGATTGTGTGCCTCTCCTCTCTTCCTCCAGACTCTGGGACCCCGATTTCCAAAGGAAATGCCAAATTGACTTTCATCAGAGAACGTAACTTTGGACCACTCAGCAGCAGTCCAGTCCTTTTTGTCGAGGCGCCTCTGACGCTGTCTGTTGTTCAAGAGTGGCTTGACACAAGGAACGAGACAGCTGAAAACCATGTCTTGCATACGTCTGTGCGTAGGGGTTCTTGAAGCACTGACTCCAGCTGCAGTCCACTCTTTGTGAATCTCCCCCACATTTTTGAATGGGTTCTGTTTCACAGTCCTCTCCAGGGTGCGGTTATCCCTATTGCTAGTACACTTTTTTTCTACCACATCTTTTCCTTCCCTTCGCCTCTCTATTAATGTGCTTGGACACAGAGCTCTGCGAACAGCCAGCCTCTTTTGCAATGACCTTTTGTGTCTTGGCCTCCTTGTGCAAGGTGTCAGTGGTCGTCTTTTGGACAACTGTCAAGTCAGCAGTCTTCCCCATGACTGTGTAGCCTACAGAACTAGACTGAGAGACCATTTAAAGGCCTTTGCAGGTGTTTTGAGTTAATTAGCTGATAAGAGTGTGTGGCACCAGGTGTCTTCAATATTGAACCTTTTCACAATATTCTAATTTTCTGAGATAGTGACTTTGGGATTTTCCATAGTTGTCAGCTATACTCATCAAAATGAAAAGAAATAAACATGTGAAACCTCTCAGTCTGTGTGTAATGAATGAATATGATATATACAAGTTTCACTTTTTGAAAGGAATTAGTGAAATAAATCAACTTTTTGATGACATTCTAATTATATGACCAGCACCTGTACACGAGCTGCGGTCCTTTAGACCAGTGGTTCCCATCAGTCAGGCGTGTTTGATTAGATGTCTCCCTGATCAAACACACCCGATCCAACTCATCAGCTCGTTGGTAAAGACTCCAAGACCTCAGACGGGCGCATCAGACAAGAGTGACATTCAAGACGTGCAGTGCTGGTTTGGGAACCGCTGCTTTGGAACAACGGCGACCGTTTCATAAGGGTGCGAGACGGTGCCACCCTGCCAGCCACCCCACCGCAGGTACATAGAGACTCCTTGTGAAGCTCCAGCGACATTCCCTCTGCTATTAACCACAACGATTTGCAGTCCCCCAAAAGGGGAAGCACACCGTTCCTGGAGACACTGCAATACCAGGTCGATGCGTGGAGTGGACGGAGCAAGCCCCGGTTCCGGCTCCATGAGCCAAAAATCCATTTAATATGTAGTCCCCAGATAGGGGACGTATCAGATATTAAACTGATAAGAACAGATACTACACTTGATCTTAGCCAAAAGGCCGAGAAGCGATGCCGTTGCCAAGCAGTGGGGGCAGAGCCGGCAAAGGCGACGCCCATCTGGGCCGCGGTGGGTTTCGTACTTTGCCTCTAGGACCACTGCTGTCGATCAGATCGTTTGTTAAATAGTGGAGATGATTTGAAACAACCTGCTTTCGCGAACTGGTCCTAGGTTTTTCCATCGACCTCCACAAAAGCACCGCAGTACAATTCTCTGGACTCCCTAGGTCGTTCTTGATCAGGAGGGGGGAAAAAAAAAAGCTCAACTTTAACATTTGGATAGTGTGACGAGTCCCTCGTTCTTCCTGCTACGGCCGGCCAGTGGGTGTGGCTGGGAGACTCATCAAGTGAACCATGTACACCCGTGCTTCCCTCTATAAAGCTTGGGCTTTGTTTGGCGTGGTGTGTTGCTTGCTCCTGGGTGCTTTGGTTTTGATTTTGGTCTTTGTTTATTTTGAGTTCCTTATTCATTTAAATGTGGTTCTGTCTGATGTTTGGTTATTGATGTGTCTGACAGAAATTGTGTTTGGTTTTGTTGATTTCTGGTTTCATATATTTTCTTATTTATGCTGATAAATCTCTTTTCGTTGCAACCTACCAAGCTGCCTATGTCCTCCGTTTCATTTGTCACGGCTTTGAGCCGGTCGTGACAATAGCGACCACGGGGTCATTTAGAAAACGGCCATGGTCGAGTGCCCCCAAAAGCCTGTCGTCCCTGAAGGAAAACTCAGAACTTTGCGAAACCAGGCGAGCGCACGCAACACCCGATTCCATAAAAGGGGCGTGCAAACACACACGGAGCCACAGACAACGCTACGACTGTTAGAAACCACAGGTTCTCTCGGCACCACCTAATCTTCTTTCAACCAGTATGTCCAGGGGAGAGCGCGAACGCAGTCCCCCACTACCATAAATTATGCAGTCGAGATTCCCACATTTGGGGAATTCGCAGGGGTCAGCACAACCGGAGTGCAATGGCCGAGCCTCGCCCTGGGTGAACCACCTTCCTGATCATGGTGTCTCCCCTGCCAGGTAAGTATGAGTCCCCAGGCCTCCAGTCAGAGGCTACCCTATCCCTCTTTGCCGTCCTCATCAACGGTGACCCCCTCCCCCACCCCAAGCAAAGGAAGGGCGTGTCCCTTCCATTACTTGACTGCGATTTCCGTGACCATGCCTTCAAGCCGGCAAACTGCCAAGCACCTACAGGTGCTGGTCGTATGATTAGAATGTCATCAAAAAGTTGATTTCTTTCACTAATTCCTTTCAAAAAGTCAAACTTGTATATTATGTACATTGCACACAGACTGATATATTTCAAATGTTTATTTCTTTTAATTTTGATGATTATAACTGACAACTAAGGAAAATCCCAAATCCGGTATCTCAGCAAATTTAGAATATTACTTAAGACCAATACAAAGAAAGGATTTTTAGAAATCTTGGCCAACTGAAAACTATAAACATGAAAAGTATGAGCGTGTGCAGCACTCAATACTTAGTTGGGGCTCCTTTTGCCTGAATTACTGCAGCAATGCGGCGTGGCATGGAGTCGATCGGTCTGTGGCACTGCTCAGGTGTTATGAGAGCCCAGGTTGCTCTGATAGTGGCCTTCAGCTCTTCTTAATTGTTGGGTCTGGCATATGGCATCTTCCTCTTCACAATACCCCGTAGATTTTCTATGGGGTTAAGGTCAGGCGAGTTTGCTGGCCAATTAAGAACAGGGATACCATGGTCCTTAAACCGGGTACTGGTAGCTTTGGCACTGTGTGCAGGTGCCAAGTCCTGTTGGGAAATGAAATCTGCATCTCCATAAAGTTGGTCAGCAGCAGGAAGCATGAAGTGCTCTAAAACTTCCTGGTATACGGCTGCGTTGACCTTGGACCTCAGAAAACACAGTGGGCCAACACCAGCAGATGACATGGCACCCCAAACCATCACTGACTGTGGAAACTTTAGGCTGGCCCTCAAGCGACGTGGATTGTGTGCCTCTCCTCTCTTCCTCCAGACTCTGGGACCCCGATTTCCAAAGGAAATGCCAAATTGACTTTCATCAGAGAACGTAACTTTGGACCACTCAGCAGCAGTCCAGTCCTTTTTGTCGAGGCGCCTCTGACGCTGTCTGTTGTTCAAGAGTGGCTTGACACAAGGAACGAGACAGCTGAAAACCATGTCTTGCATACGTCTGTGCGTAGGGGTTCTTGAAGCACTGACTCCAGCTGCAGTCCACTCTTTGTGAATCTCCCCCACATTTTTGAATGGGTTCTGTTTCACAGTCCTCTCCAGGGTGCGGTTATCCCTATTGCTAGTACACTTTTTTCTACCACATCTTTTCCTTCCCTTCGCCTCTCTATTAATGTGCTTGGACACAGAGCTCTGCGAACAGCCAGCCTCTTTTGCAATGACCTTTTGTGTCTTGGCCTCCTTGTGCAAGGTGTCAGTGGTCGTCTTTTGGACAACTGTCAAGTCAGCAGTCTTCCCCATGACTGTGTAGCCTACAGAACTAGACTGAGAGACCATTTAAAGGCCTTTGCAGGTGTTTTGAGTTAATTAGCTGATAAGAGTGTGTGGCACCAGGTGTCTTCAATATTGAACCTTTTCACAATATTCTAATTTTCTGAGATAGTGACTTTGGGATTTTCCATAGTTGTCAGCTATACTCATCAAAATGAAAAGAAATAAACATGTGAAACCTCTCAGTCTGTGTGTAATGAATGAATATGATATATACAAGTTTCACTTTTTGAAAGGAATTAGTGAAATAAATCAACTTTTTGATGACATTCTAATTATATGACCAGCACCTGTACACGAGCTGCGGTCCTTTAGACCAGTGGTTCCCATCAGTCAGGCGTGTTTGATTAGATGTCTCCCTGATCAAACACACCCGATCCAACTCATCAGCTCGTTGGTAAAGACTCCAAGACCTCAGACGGGCGCATCAGACAAGAGTGACATTCAAGACGTGCAGTGCTGGTTTGGGAACCGCTGCTTTGGAACAACGGCGACCGTTTCATAAGGGTGCGAGACGGTGCCACCCTGCCAGCCACCCCACCGCAGGTACATAGAGACTCCTTGTGAAGCTCCAGCGACATTCCCTCTGCTATTAACCACAACGATTTGCAGTCCCCCAAAAGGGGAAGCACACCGTTCCTGGAGACACTGCAATACCAGGTCGATGCGTGGAGTGGACGGAGCAAGCCCCGGTTCCGGCTCCATGAGCCAAAAATCCATTTAATATGTAGTCCCCAGATAGGGGACGTATCAGATATTAAACTGATAAGAACAGATACTACACTTGATCTTAGCCAAAAGGCCGAGAAGCGATGCCGTTGCCAAGCAGTGGGGGCAGAGCCGGCAAAGGCGACGCCCATCTGGGCCGCGGTGGGTTTCGTACTTTGCCTCTAGGACCACTGCTGTCGATCAGATCGTTTGTTAAATAGTGGAGATGATTTGAAACAACCTGCTTTCGCGAACTGGTCCTAGGTTTTTCCATCGACCTCCACAAAAGCACCGCAGTACAATTCTCTGGACTCCCTAGGTCGTTCTTGATCAGGAGGGGGGGAAAAAAAAAAGCTCAACTTTAACATTTGGATAGTGTGACGAGTCCCTCGTTCTTCCTGCTACGGCCGGCCAGTGGGTGTGGCTGGGAGACTCATCAAGTGAACCATGTACACCCGTGCTTCCCTCTATAAAGCTTGGGCTTTGTTTGGCGTGGTGTGTTGCTTGCTCCTGGGTGCTTTGGTTTTGATTTTGGTCTTTGTTTATTTTGAGTTCCTTATTCATTTAAATGTGGTTCTGTCTGATGTTTGGTTATTGATGTGTCTGACAGAAATTGTGTTTGGTTTTGTTGATTTCTGGTTTCATATATTTTCTTATTTATGCTGATAAATCTCTTTTCGTTGCAACCTACCAAGCTGCCTATGTCCTCCGTTTCATTTGTCACGGCTTTGAGCCGGTCGTGACAATAGCGACCACGGGGTCATTTAGAAAACGGCCATGGTCGAGTGCCCCCAAAAGCCTGTCGTCCCTGAAGGAAAACTCAGAACTTTGCGAAACCAGGCGAGCGCACGCAACACCCGATTCCATAAAAGGGGCGTGCAAACACACACGGAGCCACAGACAACGCTACGACTGTTAGAAACCACAGGTTCTCTCGGCACCACCTAATCTTCTTTCAACCAGTATGTCCAGGGGAGAGCGCGAACGCAGTCCCCCACTACCATAAATTATGCAGTCGAGATTCCCACATTTGGGGAATTCGCAGGGGTCAGCACAACCGGAGTGCAATGGCCGAGCCTCGCCCTGGGTGAACCACCTTCCTGATCATGGTGTCTCCCCTGCCAGGTAAGTATGAGTCCCCAGGCCTCCAGTCAGAGGCTACCCTATCCCTCTTTGCCGTCCTCATCAACGGTGACCCCCTCCCCCACCCCAAGCAAAGGAAGGGCGTGTCCCTTCCATTACTTGACTGCGATTTCCGTGACCATGCCTTCAAGCCGGCAAACTGCCAAGCACCTACAGGTGCTGGTCGTATGATTAGAATGTCATCAAAAAGTTGATTTCTTTCACTAATTCCTTTCAAAAAGTCAAACTTGTATATTATGTACATTGCACACAGACTGATATATTTCAAATGTTTATTTCTTTTAATTTTGATGATTATAACTGACAACTAAGGAAAATCCCAAATCCGGTATCTCAGCAAATTTAGAATATTACTTAAGACCAATACAAAGAAAGGATTTTTAGAAATCTTGGCCAACTGAAAACTATAAACATGAAAAGTATGAGCGTGTGCAGCACTCAATACTTAGTTGGGGCTCCTTTTGCCTGAATTACTGCAGCAATGCGGCGTGGCATGGAGTCGATCGGTCTGTGGCACTGCTCAGGTGTTATGAGAGCCCAGGTTGCTCTGATAGTGGCCTTCAGCTCTTCTTAATTGTTGGGTCTGGCATATGGCATCTTCCTCTTCACAATACCCCGTAGATTTTCTATGGGGTTAAGGTCAGGCGAGTTTGCTGGCCAATTAAGAACAGGGATACCATGGTCCTTAAACCGGGTACTGGTAGCTTTGGCACTGTGTGCAGGTGCCAAGTCCTGTTGGGAAATGAAATCTGCATCTCCATAAAGTTGGTCAGCAGCAGGAAGCATGAAGTGCTCTAAAACTTCCTGGTATACGGCTGCGTTGACCTTGGACCTCAGAAAACACAGTGGGCCAACACCAGCAGATGACATGGCACCCCAAACCATCACTGACTGTGGAAACTTTAGGCTGGCCCTCAAGCGACGTGGATTGTGTGCCTCTCCTCTCTTCCTCCAGACTCTGGGACCCCGATTTCCAAAGGAAATGCCAAATTGACTTTCATCAGAGAACGTAACTTTGGACCACTCAGCAGCAGTCCAGTCCTTTTTGTCGAGGCGCCTCTGACGCTGTCTGTTGTTCAAGAGTGGCTTGACACAAGGAACGAGACAGCTGAAAACCATGTCTTGCATACGTCTGTGCGTAGGGGTTCTTGAAGCACTGACTCCAGCTGCAGTCCACTCTTTGTGAATCTCCCCCACATTTTTGAATGGGTTCTGTTTCACAGTCCTCTCCAGGGTGCGGTTATCCCTATTGCTAGTACACTTTTTTTTCTACCACATCTTTTCCTTCCCTTCGCCTCTCTATTAATGTGCTTGGACACAGAGCTCTGCGAACAGCCAGCCTCTTTTGCAATGACCTTTTGTGTCTTGGCCTCCTTGTGCAAGGTGTCAGTGGTCGTCTTTTGGACAACTGTCAAGTCAGCAGTCTTCCCCATGACTGTGTAGCCTACAGAACTAGACTGAGAGACCATTTAAAGGCCTTTGCAGGTGTTTTGAGTTAATTAGCTGATAAGAGTGTGTGGCACCAGGTGTCTTCAATATTGAACCTTTTCACAATATTCTAATTTTCTGAGATAGTGACTTTGGGATTTTCCATAGTTGTCAGCTATACTCATCAAAATGAAAAGAAATAAACATGTGAAACCTCTCAGTCTGTGTGTAATGAATGAATATGATATATACAAGTTTCACTTTTTGAAAGGAATTAGTGAAATAAATCAACTTTTTGATGACATTCTAATTATATGACCAGCACCTGTACACGAGCTGCGGTCCTTTAGACCAGTGGTTCCCATCAGTCAGGCGTGTTTGATTAGATGTCTCCCTGATCAAACACACCCGATCCAACTCATCAGCTCGTTGGTAAAGACTCCAAGACCTCAGACGGGCGCATCAGACAAGAGTGACATTCAAGACGTGCAGTGCTGGTTTGGGAACCGCTGCTTTGGAACAACGGCGACCGTTTCATAAGGGTGCGAGACGGTGCCACCCTGCCAGCCACCCCACCGCAGGTACATAGAGACTCCTTGTGAAGCTCCAGCGACATTCCCTCTGCTATTAACCACAACGATTTGCAGTCCCCCAAAAGGGGAAGCACACCGTTCCTGGAGACACTGCAATACCAGGTCGATGCGTGGAGTGGACGGAGCAAGCCCCGGTTCCGGCTCCATGAGCCAAAAATCCATTTAATATGTAGTCCCCAGATAGGGGACGTATCAGATATTAAACTGATAAGAACAGATTTTTTTTTTTTTTTTGAAAAGTTTTATTGTCACCATTTTCAATCTTTCACTTTTTCACACACATTTTCATTTTCGAGCACACATTTTTTTTTTTTTTTTTTAAAACAAGCAATAATAAGTAACGTCAGCCATTGTGTTTTGTCTTGTTTGTTTCAAGTCCATTTTGTGTGTGTGTTAAAATGTGTGGGCATCTTAAAAGTAAAATACAAAATTTAAAACAAGCATCTCGTTCTTTTTTCTCTAATAAAATCCAATTTCATTTGATAAAACACAATAAAAACAACAATTAATAGCCTTTAAAAGTCCTATGTTGTGCAAAACCGGGGGTGAGTCCTTAGCAAATTAGTCTTCACCCCACTCTCCAGAACAGGCACGTGAGATGCCACTTCATGGGCTCAGCGGAGATCCCCTCTCCTCCGGCCCGCTGGCCCGCTGTTCCCGTAGCCAGATTGGTGAGGGTGCATCTACGGGCGGCCAGGGCTGTTGGCGGCCGGGACCCTCTCCGTGCGACCCCGGCCCCCCCGTCCGAATATCGTCGTCCGGTACCCCTGCAGCATTGATGTTACCTTTAGCTCGCATGCATGGAGGGTCACCGTAACGCCCTTCCCTACCAGCAGGTTTCTGGTGGCCCAGATGGCATCCTTGATGACATTGAGGGTGAGCCAGAGCGAGGTGAATTTCTGTGCCGTCAAGTCCTTCAAGCCCCGGCCCACCCCAAGGATGGCGAGCTGGTACCCGAACTGGGCCCCACCCGCTGGTAGGCACGGGAAATACAGGGGGCCGGTTTTGGCCCACAGGTCCCGCGCAGCGCCGCACTCCCAGAGCAGGTGGTGGACGGTCTCCGGGGAATTGCAGCCGGACCGAGGGCAGGTGGGGTTTTTGGCCATGCTTCTGGAGTGCATAACTGCCCTGACCGGGAGGATCTCATGAGCCACCATCCACGATAAGTCCTTGTGCCTGTTCTGGAGAGCGGGGTGAGCAGCGTTCCTCCAAACTTGTTTGGCCTCACGTAATGTGAGGCCTGGAACTGGACTCACCGGTTCCCGGTCCTGCACAAGAGAGACAAGATGCTTGTGATTAGTTAAAATGGTGACATCTTCACTTTCTAAAAAGTATTTCTTTAAAAACTTTTTTATAAAACTGTACTCTTTAGGCAAGTTAAAAGACACTGGGGTTTTCAAGTCCACTGGTAAAATTTTCAATGTTCTTAGGTAAGACCCCATCCAAAATCGCGCCATTGCAGCCGTCTTGTTTTCTTTGGATGGGGTCATGGCATAACTAATGTGCAGGGCGGTGAAGCGGCTGCCTAAAAACAGGTGGGGGTCTGGGAGGCCTTTTCCACCATTCTCCGGCCTTTTCTTCACGATCTCCCTCTTCAGGCGCTCCCACTTAGACCCCCACAGGAAATAAAACACCGCCCTCTCCAGCTCCGCAAGGAATCGCCGAGGGGGACTAAAAACAGAACAGACAAGTAAAATTAGAGGTAAAATCACAGATTTAAAAATTAAAACCTTGCCCTCAAACGTCAACTGTCTTAGTCCCCAAAACCCCAGTCTTTGCCTAACTTTCCCTAACATGTCAGTCCAGTTTCCCCGTCCTCCACCCTCGCTGTCAAATTTTACTCCTAAAACTTTAAAATCGTTGTCTTTAAAAGTCAAGTCGAGTTCACCTGTGTCTATGTCTCCCCACGGCCCGAAGAGCTGGGCCTCGGACTTGTTCCTGTTAAGCTTAGCGCCCGAGGCCCGACCGTACCAGTCAGTCAAGTCCAAAGCTCTTCGTATGGATAAAACGTCCGTGGCTAAAAGAGTTACGTCGTCCATGTATAAAACACAGGTCGCCGTCAGTCCACCCGTCCCAGGCACGTCCAGTCCTTTGATCCATTTATCCCTTCTCAAGATCTGTGCCAGTGGCTCAATACAAGCCACATACAAAAGAGGAGATAAAGGACATCCTTGACGGACACCACTGTGGATATTCACAGATTTGGAAAGATGCCCGTTTACAAGGATTTTGCTGACTGTTCCCTTGTACAGCAGTCCCACCCAGGCTATAAATCTCTCTGGAAACCCCATTTTTTGCAGTACCTGAAAAAGGTACTGGTGCGAGACTCGGTCAAATGCTTTTTCAAAGTCTAAATTTAGCACCACTAGCCGAATATTTCTGTCTCTCGCATAACAGATGGAGTCTCTAATCAACACTAGGCTGTCTGTTATCTTCCTCCCTGGTACGGCACAGGCTTGATCCGGGTGGATCACGTCTTCTAAAACAGTCGACATTCGTTTGGCTAAAATTTTACTAAAAAGTTTGCAGTCAACATTTAAAAGAGAAATAGGTCGCCAATTCTTTAAGTCAGTCTTGTCTCCTTTTTTTCCCAGAAGCGTCACTATCCCTATTCTAAAGCTGTCAGGGAGTCTGTCGAGTGTGTCAAACTCTTTAAAAACTGTGAGTAAGTCGTGTGCTAAAATATCCCAAAACGTCACATAAAACTCTAGGGGTAGTCCGTCTAGTCCTGGGGATTTTCCCCGCTTAAAACCTCTAAGAGCTTCTTGCATTTCTAAAATAGTAAAATCTTGGGATAAAAGCGTGTGTTGTCCCTCCAACTTTTTCTCTATAAAAGACAACACTTCTTTTAAAATCTCACTGTTTGTTCCCTTAATACTGTATAAGTCCTCATAAAATGTTTCTATTTCATTTAAAATTTCCTTTGTCGTGTTTGACTCCCTCCCTCCTGTTTTTAAAGTTGTGATTGCCCCTCCCCGCGTTATGACCTTTTTAAAAAAGTACCTGGTACATTTTTCACCTTCCTCAATATCTCTTTCTTTACTTCTTAAAATAATTCCTTTGTTTTTTATTGTAGAACAGGTTGACATTTCTCTTTTTACTTCTTTTATTTCTTCACTAAAATCAAAACCATTATTAAAAAGATTAAAATACCTCTGTAATCGCTTCTGCAGCCCCATCATGCGGTTTTCTTCCTTTTTCTTTTTTTCCTTCCCTATCTTACTAAAAAACTCTTTTGTCCGTCCTTTAACCATCTCCCACCATTGTGCTCGTGTCTCATAGAAGTCTTGGAGAGTTTGCCATTGGCTAAACTGCTCCCTGTATTTTCTAACTACCTCCTCATCCTCTAACAGGGAGCAGTTTAGCTTCCACAAACCTCCACCTACCGTCACACCAACAGGAAGTGATAGAGTGCAGGACAGCATGGAGTGATCTGAAAAAAAGAGGGGGGTTAATCTAGCATCGGTTGGCGGGAAGTCACGTGTAAAAACATAGTCTATTCGAGAGGCTCTGGTACCATCACCATTAAACCAGGTGTAGCCCGCCTCTCTTTGATGCATTGTTCTAAAACAGTCAACTAATTTAAAATCTTTGACTAAACCTTGTAATAAAACCGATGTCTTGTCCACCCTAAAATCCTCTGTTGCCCTTTTCCTGTCTTTCTGAGTTAAAACACAATTAAAATCCCCTGCCACAACTAAGGGGACTCTGCCTAGCATGTGGGGCTGCAAGTCTTCTAAAAGTTCATACCTCTCGTTTTTTTCTGTAAAACCATATACATTAAGAACATTAAAATCTCTACCTAAAAAAGTCAGTTTTGCAAGAGTTGCCCGCCCGTCTCTCACCACTGTGCTACCCTTCACCAAGATATGGGGGTTATTAATTAAAATTGCAACACCATCGTTCTTGTTAGAATTTGACCCACTCCAAATGGAAGGGCCTTGAGTCCACAACTCCTCCCACCTCCTGTAACTTGTTAAAAAAGGTAAAGCACATTCTTGTAATAAAACGACATCTGACTTAAAAGACTTTAAAAAGGATAAAATGCTCTGTGCTCGTAAGATGGACTTCACACTTCTCACATTGATAGTGGAGAAAGTGAGTGCCATGAGCAGAATTAAAAGGTATGAACTTATCTTTTGTCTTGAGATTAAAAGGGAAACAGAATTACAGAGGCAGACATTAAAAACGGATTAAAATCATGTGTTGAACTGTGTCACTAGCTCCTATCTTAACCCAGGGGGCCCGGGATCAGGAGGGCAAGTGCCTGATTCCTCAAGAGCCACAGAGGGAAACTCTTGTGACTCTTTCGGTGTCGATGTTCTTAGCTTTATGTGCAAAAAGGACACTTCATTGGGGGATTCTGAGGGCCACATACGATCCAGATCTTCCGAGGGGGAACTATCTGGATGATGCGTTACCCTCAGCTTTTTCTCCTTTTCAAATAATGGAGATCCCGCAGGCCTTTTCTGCACCTGAGCATTTGGGAGTGTACAATCAGTCTCACTCCCACTTGAAACAGTTTGGAGGGAGGAATCGGTCTCCTCCTCACTCTCTGTTTCTTGGACTTTTCTGTCAGGGGAGGAGGGGACTTCCTCTCCCACCATGTCTGACTTTGCCTCTTTGGCCGCCCCACTTCCTCCTTCCTGTCCAGTCCCTGAGGTTGGCTGGAAATTCAAATTTCCCGCCAAAACCTCAGGCCCCGCCTCCTTGTCTCTTTGTTCCTCCATTTCCTCTTTTTGTGGGGCGGCCATCTTGTTTCCTTTCAACTTGTTGGCAAAACTCTTAGGGCAGTCTCTGTAGAGATGGTTTGTTTCTCCACAAAGATTGCACCGTCTGCCATTGGTACAATCATCAAAACTGTGACCAATTTCTCTACACTTCCCACATACTAACTCTTGGCATGCTTCAGCGAGATGCCCAACTCTGCCACACTTCCTGCACAGTTTAGGCATTCCTTGATAATGTATGTAGCCTCTGTTCTCTCCAAGCACAATCATGGAAGGCAGATGTTTCAGGCCCTGGTAGCCCCCAGCGTCTTCCCATTGTTTAATGGGAATTCGCCAGGAGCATGTCCAGATGCCATCTTCATCTAACACTTTGACAGGCTGGCCTCGAACAGTGCAAAATCTACCCAACCAGACACAAATATCATCTCCAGTCACTGTTTCATTAAACATCCTGACAATCACAGTTTTAAGTGTGTTATCCGATAGTTTCTCCACAGTGAACATGGAGAACTGGGCTTTAACTGAATCAAACCTTTGCCAAAAGTCATTAAGAAGGGCAGCAGTTTTAAAACTTACATCAAATCCTTTGTTCTGAGGCAGAGTCATCAAACAATTTAAATCATCACATTTAAAAGCTAAGGTCTTTTGGATCAGCTTCCTGGAAAAGTCCATGCGGGACATTCCCAGGAGCTTCCCCTCAACCTCCCTAAATAAAAGCGAACGCTGTGGTGCCTCCGCACGCCGGCACGGGCAGCCGACATGATGGAGACACCAACAGCCTAAAAACCTTAAAACAACAATAAATACAACAATAAATAACCAAATAAATAACTAAAAGACCTTACCTTAAAACTTGTTGGAGCTTGAAGCAGCAGATTTCAATATACCTCTCAAAAGTTGTGCGACTCGGGATATAAAAGATCTCGAGCCAAGTAACCTCCAAGAGGCGATCGCAGTCTCAACCGTCCAACCAGACACTTGATCTTAGCCAAAAGGCCGAGAAGCGATGCCGTTGCCAAGCAGTGGGGGCAGAGCCGGCAAAGGCGACGCCCATCTGGGCCGCGGTGGGTTTCGTACTTTGCCTCTAGGACCACTGCTGTCGATCAGATCGTTTGTTAAATAGTGGAGATGATTTGAAACAACCTGCTTTCGCGAACTGGTCCTAGGTTTTTCCATCGACCTCCACAAAAGCACCGCAGTACAATTCTCTGGACTCCCTAGGTCGTTCTTGATCAGGAGGGGGGAAAAAAAAAGCTCAACTTTAACATTTGGATAGTGTGACGAGTCCCTCGTTCTTCCTGCTACGGCCGGCCAGTGGGTGTGGCTGGGAGACTCATCAAGTGAACCATGTACACCCGTGCTTCCCTCTATAAAGCTTGGGCTTTGTTTGGCGTGGTGTGTTGCTTGCTCCTGGGTGCTTTGGTTTTGATTTTGGTCTTTGTTTATTTTGAGTTCCTTATTCATTTAAATGTGGTTCTGTCTGATGTTTGGTTATTGATGTGTCTGACAGAAATTGTGTTTGGTTTTGTTGATTTCTTGTTTCATATATTTTCTTATTTATGCTGATAAATCTCTTTTCGTTGCAACCTACCAAGCTGCCTATGTCCTCCGTTTCATTTGTCACGGCTTTGAGCCGGTCGTGACAATAGCGACCACGGGGTCATTTAGAAAACGGCCGTGGTCGAGTGCCCCCAAAAGCCTGTCGTCCCTGAAGGAAAACTCAGAACTTTGCGAAACCAGGCGAGCGCACGCAACACCCGATTCCATAAAAGGGGCGTGCAAACACACACGGAGCCACAGACAACGCTACGACTGTTAGAAACCACAGGTTCTCTCGGCACCACCTAATCTTCTTTCAACCAGTATGTCCAGGGGAGAGCGCGAACGCAGTCCCCCACTACCATAAATTATGCAGTCGAGATTCCCACATTTGGGGAATTCGCAGGGGTCAGCACAACCGGAGTGCAATGGCCGAGCCTCGCCCTGGGTGAACCACCTTCCTGATCATGGTGTCTCCCCTGCCAGGTAAGTATGAGTCCCCAGGCCTCCAGTCAGAGGCTACCCTATCCCTCTTTGCCGTCCTCATCAACGGTGACCCCCTCCCCCACCCCAAGCAAAGGAAGGGCGTGTCCCTTCCATTACTTGACTGCGATTTCCGTGACCATGCCTTCAAGCCGGCAAACTGCCAAGCACCTACAGGTGCTGGTCGTATGATTAGAATGTCATCAAAAAGTTGATTTCTTTCACTAATTCCTTTCAAAAAGTCAAACTTGTATATTATGTACATTGCACACAGACTGATATATTTCAAATGTTTATTTCTTTTAATTTTGATGATTATAACTGACAACTAAGGAAAATCCCAAATCCGGTATCTCAGCAAATTTAGAATATTACTTAAGACCAATACAAAGAAAGGATTTTTAGAAATCTTGGCCAACTGAAAACTATAAACATGAAAAGTATGAGCGTGTGCAGCACTCAATACTTAGTTGGGGCTCCTTTTGCCTGAATTACTGCAGCAATGCGGCGTGGCATGGAGTCGATCGGTCTGTGGCACTGCTCAGGTGTTATGAGAGCCCAGGTTGCTCTGATAGTGGCCTTCAGCTCTTCTTAATTGTTGGGTCTGGCATATGGCATCTTCCTCTTCACAATACCCCGTAGATTTTCTATGGGGTTAAGGTCAGGCGAGTTTGCTGGCCAATTAAGAACAGGGATACCATGGTCCTTAAACCGGGTACTGGTAGCTTTGGCACTGTGTGCAGGTGCCAAGTCCTGTTGGGAAATGAAATCTGCATCTCCATAAAGTTGGTCAGCAGCAGGAAGCATGAAGTGCTCTAAAACTTCCTGGTATACGGCTGCGTTGACCTTGGACCTCAGAAAACACAGTGGGCCAACACCAGCAGATGACATGGCACCCCAAACCATCACTGACTGTGGAAACTTTAGGCTGGCCCTCAAGCGACGTGGATTGTGTGCCTCTCCTCTCTTCCTCCAGACTCTGGGACCCCGATTTCCAAAGGAAATGCCAAATTGACTTTCATCAGAGAACGTAACTTTGGACCACTCAGCAGCAGTCCAGTCCTTTTTGTCGAGGCGCCTCTGACGCTGTCTGTTGTTCAAGAGTGGCTTGACACAAGGAACGAGACAGCTGAAAACCATGTCTTGCATACGTCTGTGCGTAGGGGTTCTTGAAGCACTGACTCCAGCTGCAGTCCACTCTTTGTGAATCTCCCCCACATTTTTGAATGGGTTCTGTTTCACAGTCCTCTCCAGGGTGCGGTTATCCCTATTGCTAGTACACTTTTTTTCTACCACATCTTTTCCTTCCCTTCGCCTCTCTATTAATGTGCTTGGACACAGAGCTCTGCGAACAGCCAGCCTCTTTTGCAATGACCTTTTGTGTCTTGGCCTCCTTGTGCAAGGTGTCAGTGGTCGTCTTTTGGACAACTGTCAAGTCAGCAGTCTTCCCCATGACTGTGTAGCCTACAGAACTAGACTGAGAGACCATTTAAAGGCCTTTGCAGGTGTTTTGAGTTAATTAGCTGATAAGAGTGTGTGGCACCAGGTGTCTTCAATATTGAACCTTTTCACAATATTCTAATTTTCTGAGATAGTGACTTTGGGATTTTCCATAGTTGTCAGCTATACTCATCAAAATGAAAAGAAATAAACATGTGAAACCTCTCAGTCTGTGTGTAATGAATGAATATGATATATACAAGTTTCACTTTTTGAAAGGAATTAGTGAAATAAATCAACTTTTTGATGACATTCTAATTATATGACCAGCACCTGTACACGAGCTGCGGTCCTTTAGACCAGTGGTTCCCATCAGTCAGGCGTGTTTGATTAGATGTCTCCCTGATCAAACACACCCGATCCAACTCATCAGCTCGTTGGTAAAGACTCCAAGACCTCAGACGGGCGCATCAGACAAGAGTGACATTCAAGACGTGCAGTGCTGGTTTGGGAACCGCTGCTTTGGAACAACGGCGACCGTTTCATAAGGGTGCGAGACGGTGCCACCCTGCCAGCCACCCCACCGCAGGTACATAGAGACTCCTTGTGAAGCTCCAGCGACATTCCCTCTGCTATTAACCACAACGATTTGCAGTCCCCCAAAAGGGGAAGCACACCGTTCCTGGAGACACTGCAATACCAGGTCGATGCGTGGAGTGGACGGAGCAAGCCCCGGTTCCGGCTCCATGAGCCAAAAATCCATTTAATATGTAGTCCCCAGATAGGAGACGTATCAGATATTAAACTGATAAGAACAGATACTACACTTGATCTTAGCCAAAAGGCCGAGAAGCGATGCCGTTGCCAAGCAGTGGGGGCAGAGCCGGCAAAGGCGACGCCCATCTGGGCCGCGGTGGGTTTCGTACTTTGCCTCTAGGACCACTGCTGTCGATCAGATCGTTTGTTAAATAGTGGAGATGATTTGAAACAACCTGCTTTCGCGAACTGGTCCTAGGTTTTTCCATCGACCTCCACAAAAGCACCGCAGTACAATTCTCTGGACTCCCTAGGTCGTTCTTGATCAGGAGGGGGGGAAAAAAAAAAGCTCAACTTTAACATTTGGATAGTGTGACGAGTCCCTCGTTCTTCCTGCTACGGCCGGCCAGTGGGTGTGGCTGGGAGACTCATCAAGTGAACCATGTACACCCGTGCTTCCCTCTATAAAGCTTGGGCTTTGTTTGGCGTGGTGTGTTGCTTGCTCCTGGGTGCTTTGGTTTTGATTTTGGTCTTTGTTTATTTTGAGTTCCTTATTCATTTAAATGTGGTTCTGTCTGATGTTTGGTTATTGATGTGTCTGACAGAAATTGTGTTTGGTTTTGTTGATTTCTTGTTTCATATATTTTCTTATTTATGCTGATAAATCTCTTTTCGTTGCAACCTACCAAGCTGCCTATGTCCTCCGTTTCATTTGTCACGGCTTTGAGCCGGTCGTGACAATAGCGACCACGGGGTCATTTAGAAAACGGCCATGGTCGAGTGCCCCCAAAAGCCTGTCGTCCCTGAAGGAAAACTCAGAACTTTGCGAAACCAGGCGAGCGCACGCAACACCCGATTCCATAAAAGGGGCGTGCAAACACACACGGAGCCACAGACAACGCTACGACTGTTAGAAACCACAGGTTCTCTCGGCACCACCTAATCTTCTTTCAACCAGTATGTCCAGGGGAGAGCGCGAACGCAGTCCCCCACTACCATAAATTATGCAGTCGAGATTCCCACATTTGGGGAATTCGCAGGGGTCAGCACAACCGGAGTGCAATGGCCGAGCCTCGCCCTGGGTGAACCACCTTCCTGATCATGGTGTCTCCCCTGCCAGGTAAGTATGAGTCCCCAGGCCTCCAGTCAGAGGCTACCCTATCCCTCTTTGCCGTCCTCATCAACGGTGACCCCCCTCCCCACCCCAAGCAAAGGAAGGGCGTGTCCCTTCCATTACTTGACTGCGATTTCCGTGACCATGCCTTCAAGCCGGCAAACTGCCAAGCACCTACAGGTGCTGGTCGTATGATTAGAATGTCATCAAAAAGTTGATTTCTTTCACTAATTCCTTTCAAAAAGTCAAACTTGTATATTATGTACATTGCACACAGACTGATATATTTCAAATGTTTATTTCTTTTAATTTTGATGATTATAACTGACAACTAAGGAAAATCCCAAATCCGGTATCTCAGCAAATTTAGAATATTACTTAAGACCAATACAAAGAAAGGATTTTTAGAAATCTTGGCCAACTGAAAACTATAAACATGAAAAGTATGAGCGTGTGCAGCACTCAATACTTAGTTGGGGCTCCTTTTGCCTGAATTACTGCAGCAATGCGGCGTGGCATGGAGTCGATCGGTCTGTGGCACTGCTCAGGTGTTATGAGAGCCCAGGTTGCTCTGATAGTGGCCTTCAGCTCTTCTTAATTGTTGGGTCTGGCATATGGCATCTTCCTCTTCACAATACCCCGTAGATTTTCTATGGGGTTAAGGTCAGGCGAGTTTGCTGGCCAATTAAGAACAGGGATACCATGGTCCTTAAACCGGGTACTGGTAGCTTTGGCACTGTGTGCAGGTGCCAAGTCCTGTTGGGAAATGAAATCTGCATCTCCATAAAGTTGGTCAGCAGCAGGAAGCATGAAGTGCTCTAAAACTTCCTGGTATACGGCTGCGTTGACCTTGGACCTCAGAAAACACAGTGGGCCAACACCAGCAGATGACATGGCACCCCAAACCATCACTGACTGTGGAAACTTTAGGCTGGCCCTCAAGCGACGTGGATTGTGTGCCTCTCCTCTCTTCCTCCAGACTCTGGGACCCCGATTTCCAAAGGAAATGCCAAATTGACTTTCATCAGAGAACGTAACTTTGGACCACTCAGCAGCAGTCCAGTCCTTTTTGTCGAGGCGCCTCTGACGCTGTCTGTTGTTCAAGAGTGGCTTGACACAAGGAACGAGACAGCTGAAAACCATGTCTTGCATACGTCTGTGCGTAGGGGTTCTTGAAGCACTGACTCCAGCTGCAGTCCACTCTTTGTGAATCTCCCCCACATTTTTGAATGGGTTCTGTTTCACAGTCCTCTCCAGGGTGCGGTTATCCCTATTGCTAGTACACTTTTTTTTCTACCACATCTTTTCCTTCCCTTCGCCTCTCTATTAATGTGCTTGGACACAGAGCTCTGCGAACAGCCAGCCTCTTTTGCAATGACCTTTTGTGTCTTGGCCTCCTTGTGCAAGGTGTCAGTGGTCGTCTTTTGGACAACTGTCAAGTCAGCAGTCTTCCCCATGACTGTGTAGCCTACAGAACTAGACTGAGAGACCATTTAAAGGCCTTTGCAGGTGTTTTGAGTTAATTAGCTGATAAGAGTGTGTGGCACCAGGTGTCTTCAATATTGAACCTTTTCACAATATTCTAATTTTCTGAGATAGTGACTTTGGGATTTTCCATAGTTGTCAGCTATACTCATCAAAATGAAAAGAAATAAACATGTGAAACCTCTCAGTCTGTGTGTAATGAATGAATATGATATATACAAGTTTCACTTTTTGAAAGGAATTAGTGAAATAAATCAACTTTTTGATGACATTCTAATTATATGACCAGCACCTGTACACGAGCTGCGGTCCTTTAGACCAGTGGTTCCCATCAGTCAGGCGTGTTTGATTAGATGTCTCCCTGATCAAACACACCCGATCCAACTCATCAGCTCGTTGGTAAAGACTCCAAGACCTCAGACGGGCGCATCAGACAAGAGTGACATTCAAG
The DNA here is from genome assembly GCF_024489055.1 of Chanodichthys erythropterus. NCBI lineage: Eukaryota > Metazoa > Chordata > Actinopteri > Cypriniformes > Xenocyprididae > Chanodichthys > Chanodichthys erythropterus. The sequence goes on from NC_090240.1 coordinate 343,573, forward strand.
ACGTGCAGTGCTGGTTTGGGAACCGCTGCTTTGGAACAACGGCGACCGTTTCATAAGGGTGCGAGACGGTGCCACCCTGCCAGCCACCCCACCGCAGGTACATAGAGACTCCTTGTGAAGCTCCAGCGACATTCCCTCTGCTATTAACCACAACGATTTGCAGTCCCCCAAAAGGGGAAGCACACCGTTCCTGGAGACACTGCAATACCAGGTCGATGCGTGGAGTGGACGGAGCAAGCCCCGGTTCCGGCTCCATGAGCCAAAAATCCATTTAATATGTAGTCCCCAGATAGGGGACGTATCAGATATTAAACTGATAAGAACAGATTTTTTTTTTTTTTTTTTTGAAAAGTTTTATTGTCACCATTTTCAATCTTTCACTTTTTCACACACATTTTCATTTTCGAGCACACATTTTTTTTTTTTTTTTTAAAACAAGCAATAATAAGTAACGTCAGCCATTGTGTTTTGTCTTGTTTGTTTCAAGTCCATTTTGTGTGTGTGTTAAAATGTGTGGGCATCTTAAAAGTAAAATACAAAATTTAAAACAAGCATCTCGTTCTTTTTTCTCTAATAAAATCCAATTTCATTTGATAAAACACAATAAAAACAACAATTAATAGCCTTTAAAAGTCCTCTGTTGTGCAAAACCGGGGGTGAGTCCTTAGCAAATTAGTCTTCACCCCACTCTCCAGAACAGGCACGTGAGATGCCACTTCATGGGCTCAGCGGAGATCCCCTCTCCTCCGGCCCGCTGGCCCGCTGTTCCCGTAGCCAGATTGGTGAGGGTGCATCTACGGGCGGCCAGGGCTGTTGGCGGCCGGGACCCTCTCCGTGCGACCCCGGCCCCCCCGTCCGAATATCGTCGTCCGGTACCCCTGCAGCATTGATGTTACCTTTAGCTCGCATGCATGGAGGGTCACCGTAACGCCCTTCCCTACCAGCAGGTTTCTGGTGGCCCAGATGGCATCCTTGATGACATTGAGGGTGAGCCAGAGCGAGGTGAATTTCTGTGCCGTCAAGTCCTTCAAGCCCCGGCCCACCCCAAGGATGGCGAGCTGGTACCCGAACTGGGCCCCACCCGCTGGTAGGCACGGGAAATACAGGGGGCCGGTTTTGGCCCACAGGTCCCGCGCAGCGCCGCACTCCCAGAGCAGGTGGTGGACGGTCTCCGGGGAATTGCAGCCGGACCGAGGGCAGGTGGGGTTTTTGGCCATGCTTCTGGAGTGCATAACTGCCCTGACCGGGAGGATCTCATGAGCCACCATCCACGATAAGTCCTTGTGCCTGTTCTGGAGAGCGGGGTGAGCAGCGTTCCTCCAAACTTGTTTGGCCTCACGTAATGTGAGGCCTGGAACTGGACTCACCGGTTCCCGGTCCTGCACAAGAGAGACAAGATGCTTGTGATTAGTTAAAATGGTGACATCTTCACTTTCTAAAAAGTATTTCTTTAAAAACTTTTTTATAAAACTGTACTCTTTAGGCAAGTTAAAAGACACTGGGGTTTTCAAGTCCACTGGTAAAATTTTCAATGTTCTTAGGTAAGACCCCATCCAAAATCGCGCCATTGCAGCCGTCTTGTTTTCTTTGGATGGGGTCATGGCATAACTAATGTGCAGGGCGGTGAAGCGGCTGCCTAAAAACAGGTGGGGGTCTGGGAGGCCTTTTCCACCATTCTCCGGCCTTTTCTTCACGATCTCCCTCTTCAGGCGCTCCCACTTAGACCCCCACAGGAAATAAAACACCGCCCTCTCCAGCTCCGCAAGGAATCGCCGAGGGGGACTAAAAACAGAACAGACAAGTAAAATTAGAGGTAAAATCACAGATTTAAAAATTAAAACCTTGCCCTCAAACGTCAACTGTCTTAGTCCCCAAAACCCCAGTCTTTGCCTAACTTTCCCTAACATGTCAGTCCAGTTTCCCCGTCCTCCACCCTCGCTGTCAAATTTTACTCCTAAAACTTTAAAATCGTTGTCTTTAAAAGTCAAGTCGAGTTCACCTGTGTCTATGTCTCCCCACGGCCCGAAGAGCTGGGCCTCGGACTTGTTCCTGTTAAGCTTAGCGCCCGAGGCCCGACCGTACCAGTCAGTCAAGTCCAAAGCTCTTCGTATGGATAAAACGTCCGTGGCTAAAAGAGTTACGTCGTCCATGTATAAAACACAGGTCGCCGTCAGTCCACCCGTCCCAGGCACGTCCAGTCCTTTGATCCATTTATCCCTTCTCAAGATCTGTGCCAGTGGCTCAATACAAGCCACATACAAAAGAGGAGATAAAGGACATCCTTGACGGACACCACTGTGGATATTCACAGATTTGGAAAGATGCCCGTTTACAAGGATTTTGCTGACTGTTCCCTTGTACAGCAGTCCCACCCAGGCTATAAATCTCTCTGGAAACCCCATTTTTTGCAGTACCTGAAAAAGGTACTGGTGCGAGACTCGGTCAAATGCTTTTTCAAAGTCTAAATTTAGCACCACTAGCCGAATATTTCTGTCTCTCGCATAACAGATGGAGTCTCTAATCAACACTAGGCTGTCTGTTATCTTCCTCCCTGGTACGGCACAGGCTTGATCCGGGTGGATCACGTCTTCTAAAACAGTCGACATTCGTTTGGCTAAAATTTTACTAAAAAGTTTGCAGTCAACATTTAAAAGAGAAATAGGTCGCCAATTCTTTAAGTCAGTCTTGTCTCCTTTTTTTCCCAGAAGCGTCACTATCCCTATTCTAAAGCTGTCAGGGAGTCTGTCGAGTGTGTCAAACTCTTTAAAAACTGTGAGTAAGTCGTGTGCTAAAATATCCCAAAACGTCACATAAAACTCTAGGGGTAGTCCGTCTAGTCCTGGGGATTTTCCCCGCTTAAAACCTCTAAGAGCTTCTTGCATTTCTAAAATAGTAAAATCTTGGGATAAAAGCGTGTGTTGTCCCTCCAACTTTTTCTCTATAAAAGACAACACTTCTTTTAAAATCTCACTGTTTGTTCCCTTAATACTGTATAAGTCCTCATAAAATGTTTCTATTTCATTTAAAATTTCCTTTGTCGTGTTTGACTCCCTCCCTCCTGTTTTTAAAGTTGTGATTGCCCCTCCCCGCGTTATGACCTTTTTAAAAAAGTACCTGGTACATTTTTCACCTTCCTCAATATCTCTTTCTTTACTTCTTAAAATAATTCCTTTGTTTTTTATTGTAGAACAGGTTGACATTTCTCTTTTTACTTCTTTTATTTCTTCACTAAAATCAAAACCATTATTAAAAAGATTAAAATACCTCTGTAATCGCTTCTGCAGCCCCATCATGCGGTTTTCTTCCTTTTTCTTTTTTTCCTTCCCTATCTTACTAAAAAACTCTTTTGTCCGTCCTTTAACCATCTCCCACCATTGTGCTCGTGTCTCATAGAAGTCTTGGAGAGTTTGCCATTGGCTAAACTGCTCCCTGTATTTTCTAACTACCTCCTCATCCTCTAACAGGGAGCAGTTTAGCTTCCACAAACCTCCACCTACCGTCACACCAACAGGAAGTGATAGAGTGCAGGACAGCATGGAGTGATCTGAAAAAAAGGGGGGTTAATCTAGCATCGGTTGGCGGGAAGTCACGTGTAAAAACATAGTCTATTCGAGAGGCTCTGGTACCATCACCATTAAACCAGGTGTAGCCCGCCTCTCTTTGATGCATTGTTCTAAAACAGTCAACTAATTTAAAATCTTTGACTAAACCTTGTAATAAAACCGATGTCTTGTCCACCCTAAAATCCTCTGTTGCCCTTTTCCTGTCTTTCTGAGTTAAAACACAATTAAAATCCCCTGCCACAACTAAGGGGACTCTGCCTAGCATGTGGGGCTGCAAGTCTTCTAAAAGTTCATACCTCTCGTTTTTTTCTGTAAAACCATATACATTAAGAACATTAAAATCTCTACCTAAAAAAGTCAGTTTTGCAAGAGTTGCCCGCCCGTCTCTCACCACTGTGCTACCCTTCACCAAGATATGGGGGTTATTAATTAAAATTGCAACACCATCGTTCTTGTTAGAATTTGACCCACTCCAAATGGAAGGGCCTTGAGTCCACAACTCCTCCCACCTCCTGTAACTTGTTAAAAAAGGTAAAGCACATTCTTGTAATAAAACGACATCTGACTTAAAAGACTTTAAAAAGGATAAAATGCTCTGTGCTCGTAAGATGGACTTCACACTTCTCACATTGATAGTGGAGAAAGTGAGTGCCATGAGCAGAATTAAAAGGTATGAACTTATCTTTTGTCTTGAGATTAAAAGGGAAACAGAATTACAGAGGCAGACATTAAAAACGGATTAAAATCATGTGTTGAACTGTGTCACTAGCTCCTATCTTAACCCAGGGGGCCCGGGATCAGGAGGGCAAGTGCCTGATTCCTCAAGAGCCACAGAGGGAAACTCTTGTGACTCTTTCGGTGTCGATGTTCTTAGCTTTATGTGCAAAAAGGACACTTCATTGGGGGATTCTGAGGGCCACATACGATCCAGATCTTCCGAGGGGAACTATCTGGATGATGCGTTACCCTCAGCTTTTTCTCCTTTTCAAATAATGGAGATCCCGCAGGCCTTTTCTGCACCTGAGCATTTGGGAGTGTACAATCAGTCTCACTCCCACTTGAAACAGTTTGGAGGGAGGAATCGGTCTCCTCCTCACTCTCTGTTTCTTGGACTTTTCTGTCAGGGGAGGAGGGGACTTCCTCTCCCACCATGTCTGACTTTGCCTCTTTGGCCGCCCCACTTCCTCCTTCCTGTCCAGTCCCTGAGGTTGGCTGGAAATTCAAATTTCCCGCCAAAACCTCAGGCCCCGCCTCCTTGTCTCTTTGTTCCTCCATTTCCTCTTTTTGTGGGGCGGCCATCTTGTTTCCTTTCAACTTGTTGGCAAAACTCTTAGGGCAGTCTCTGTAGAGATGGTTTGTTTCTCCACAAAGATTGCACCGTCTGCCATTGGTACAATCATCAAAACTGTGACCAATTTCTCTACACTTCCCACATACTAACTCTTGGCATGCTTCAGCGAGATGCCCAACTCTGCCACACTTCCTGCACAGTTTAGGCATTCCTTGATAATGTATGTAGCCTCTGTTCTCTCCAAGCACAATCATGGAAGGCAGATGTTTCAGGCCCTGGTAGCCCCCAGCGTCTTCCCATTGTTTAATGGGAATTCGCCAGGAGCATGTCCAGATGCCATCTTCATCTAACACTTTGACAGGCTGGCCTCGAACAGTGCAAAATCTACCCAACCAGACACAAATATCATCTCCAGTCACTGTTTCATTAAACATCCTGACAATCACAGTTTTAAGTGTGTTATCCGATAGTTTCTCCACAGTGAACATGGAGAACTGGGCTTTAACTGAATCAAACCTTTGCCAAAAGTCATTAAGAAGGGCAGCAGTTTTAAAACTTACATCAAATCCTTTGTTCTGAGGCAGAGTCATCAAACAATTTAAATCATCACATTTAAAAGCTAAGGTCTTTTGGATCAGCTTCCTGGAAAAGTCCATGCGGGACATTCCCAGGAGCTTCCCCTCAACCTCCCTAAATAAAAAGCGAACGCTGTGGTGCCTCCGCACGCCGGCACGGGCAGCCGACATGATGGAGACACCAACAGCCTAAAAACCTTAAAACAACAATAAATACAACAATAAATAACCAAATAAATAACTAAAAGACCTTACCTTAAAACTTGTTGGAGCTTGAAGCAGCAGATTTCAATATACCTCTCAAAAGTTGTGCGACTCGGGATATAAAAGATCTCGAGCCAAGTAACCTCCAAGAGGCGATCGCAGTCTCAACCGTCCAACCAGACACTTGATCTTAGCCAAAAGGCCGAGAAGCGATGCCGTTGCCAAGCAGTGGGGGCAGAGCCGGCAAAGGCGACGCCCATCTGGGCCGCGGTGGGTTTCGTACTTTGCCTCTAGGACCACTGCTGTCGATCAGATCGTTTGTTAAATAGTGGAGATGATTTGAAACAACCTGCTTTCGCGAACTGGTCCTAGGTTTTTCCATCGACCTCCACAAAAGCACCGCAGTACAATTCTCTGGACTCCCTAGGTCGTTCTTGATCAGGAGGGGGGGAAAAAAAAAAAAGCTCAACTTTAACATTTGGATAGTGTGACGAGTCCCTCGTTCTTCCTGCTACGGCCGGCCAGTGGGTGTGGCTGGGAGACTCATCAAGTGAACCATGTACACCCGTGCTTCCCTCTATAAAGCTTGGGCTTTGTTTGGCGTGGTGTGTTGCTTGCTCCTGGGTGCTTTGGTTTTGATTTTGGTCTTTGTTTATTTTGAGTTCCTTATTCATTTAAATGTGGTTCTGTCTGATGTTTGGTTATTGATGTGTCTGACAGAAATTGTGTTTGGTTTTGTTGATTTCTTGTTTCATATATTTTCTTATTTATGCTGATAAATCTCTTTTCGTTGCAACCTACCAAGCTGCCTATGTCCTCCGTTTCATTTGTCACGGCTTTGAGCCGGTCGTGACAATAGCGACCACGGGGTCATTTAGAAAACGGCCGTGGTCGAGTGCCCCCAAAAGCCTGTCGTCCCTGAAGGAAAACTCAGAACTTTGCGAAACCAGGCGAGCGCACGCAACACCCGATTCCATAAAAGGGGCGTGCAAACACACACGGAGCCACAGACAACGCTACGACTGTTAGAAACCACAGGTTCTCTCGGCACCACCTAATCTTCTTTCAACCAGTATGTCCAGGGGAGAGCGCGAACGCAGTCCCCCACTACCATAAATTATGCAGTCGAGATTCCCACATTTGGGGAATTCGCAGGGGTCAGCACAACCAGAGTGCAATGGCCGAGCCTCGCCCTGGGTGAACCACCTTCCTGATCATGGTGTCTCCCCTGCCAGGTAAGTATGAGTCCCCAGGCCTCCAGTCAGAGGCTACCCTATCCCTCTTTGCCGTCCTCATCAACGGTGACCCCCTCCCCCACCCCAAGCAAAGGAAGGGCGTGTCCCTTCCATTACTTGACTGCGATTTCCGTGACCATGCCTTCAAGCCGGCAAACTGCCAAGCACCTACAGGTGCTGGTCGTATGATTAGAATGTCATCAAAAAGTTGATTTCTTTCACTAATTCCTTTCAAAAAGTCAAACTTGTATATTATGTACATTGCACACAGACTGATATATTTCAAATGTTTATTTCTTTTAATTTTGATGATTATAACTGACAACTAAGGAAAATCCCAAATCCGGTATCTCAGCAAATTTAGAATATTACTTAAGACCAATACAAAGAAAGGATTTTTAGAAATCTTGGCCAACTGAAAACTATAAACATGAAAAGTATGAGCGTGTGCAGCACTCAATACTTAGTTGGGGCTCCTTTTGCCTGAATTACTGCAGCAATGCGGCGTGGCATGGAGTCGATCGGTCTGTGGCACTGCTCAGGTGTTATGAGAGCCCAGGTTGCTCTGATAGTGGCCTTCAGCTCTTCTTAATTGTTGGGTCTGGCATATGGCATCTTCCTCTTCACAATACCCCGTAGATTTTCTATGGGGTTAAGGTCAGGCGAGTTTGCTGGCCAATTAAGAACAGGGATACCATGGTCCTTAAACCGGGTACTGGTAGCTTTGGCACTGTGTGCAGGTGCCAAGTCCTGTTGGGAAATGAAATCTGCATCTCCATAAAGTTGGTCAGCAGCAGGAAGCATGAAGTGCTCTAAAACTTCCTGGTATACGGCTGCGTTGACCTTGGACCTCAGAAAACACAGTGGGCCAACACCAGCAGATGACATGGCACCCCAAACCATCACTGACTGTGGAAACTTTAGGCTGGCCCTCAAGCGACGTGGATTGTGTGCCTCTCCTCTCTTCCTCCAGACTCTGGGACCCCGATTTCCAAAGGAAATGCCAAATTGACTTTCATCAGAGAACGTAACTTTGGACCACTCAGCAGCAGTCCAGTCCTTTTTGTCGAGGCGCCTCTGACGCTGTCTGTTGTTCAAGAGTGGCTTGACACAAGGAACGAGACAGCTGAAAACCATGTCTTGCATACGTCTGTGCGTAGGGGTTCTTGAAGCACTGACTCCAGCTGCAGTCCACTCTTTGTGAATCTCCCCCACATTTTTGAATGGGTTCTGTTTCACAGTCCTCTCCAGGGTGCGGTTATCCCTATTGCTAGTACACTTTTTTTCTACCACATCTTTTCCTTCCCTTCGCCTCTCTATTAATGTGCTTGGACACAGAGCTCTGCGAACAGCCAGCCTCTTTTGCAATGACCTTTTGTGTCTTGGCCTCCTTGTGCAAGGTGTCAGTGGTCGTCTTTTGGACAACTGTCAAGTCAGCAGTCTTCCCCATGACTGTGTAGCCTACAGAACTAGACTGAGAGACCATTTAAAGGCCTTTGCAGGTGTTTTGAGTTAATTAGCTGATAAGAGTGTGTGGCACCAGGTGTCTTCAATATTGAACCTTTTCACAATATTCTAATTTTCTGAGATAGTGACTTTGGGATTTTCCATAGTTGTCAGCTATACTCATCAAAATGAAAAGAAATAAACATGTGAAACCTCTCAGTCTGTGTGTAATGAATGAATATGATATATACAAGTTTCACTTTTTGAAAGGAATTAGTGAAATAAATCAACTTTTTGATGACATTCTAATTATATGACCAGCACCTGTACACGAGCTGCGGTCCTTTAGACCAGTGGTTCCCATCAGTCAGGCGTGTTTGATTAGATGTCTCCCTGATCAAACACACCCGATCCAACTCATCAGCTCGTTGGTAAAGACTCCAAGACCTCAGACGGGCGCATCAGACAAGAGTGACATTCAAGACGTGCAGTGCTGGTTTGGGAACCGCTGCTTTGGAACAACGGCGACCGTTTCATAAGGGTGCGAGACGGTGCCACCCTGCCAGCCACCCCACCGCAGGTACATAGAGACTCCTTGTGAAGCTCCAGCGACATTCCCTCTGCTATTAACCACAACGATTTGCAGTCCCCCAAAAGGGGAAGCACACCGTTCCTGGAGACACTGCAATACCAGGTCGATGCGTGGAGTGGACGGAGCAAGCCCCGGTTCCGGCTCCATGAGCCAAAAATCCATTTAATATGTAGTCCCCAGATAGGGGACGTATCAGATATTAAACTGATAAGAACAGATACTACACTTGATCTTAGCCAAAAGGCCGAGAAGCGATGCCGTTGCCAAGCAGTGGGGGCAGAGCCGGCAAAGGCGACGCCCATCTGGGCCGCGGTGGGTTTCGTACTTTGCCTCTAGGACCACTGCTGTCGATCAGATCGTTTGTTAAATAGTGGAGATGATTTGAAACAACCTGCTTTCGCGAACTGGTCCTAGGTTTTTCCATCGACCTCCACAAAAGCACCGCAGTACAATTCTCTGGACTCCCTAGGTCGTTCTTGATCAGGAGGGGGGAAAAAAAAAAGCTCAACTTTAACATTTGGATAGTGTGACGAGTCCCTCGTTCTTCCTGCTACGGCCGGCCAGTGGGTGTGGCTGGGAGACTCATCAAGTGAACCATGTACACCCGTGCTTCCCTCTATAAAGCTTGGGCTTTGTTTGGCGTGGTGTGTTGCTTGCTCCTGGGTGCTTTGGTTTTGATTTTGGTCTTTGTTTATTTTGAGTTCCTTATTCATTTAAATGTGGTTCTGTCTGATGTTTGGTTATTGATGTGTCTGACAGAAATTGTGTTTGGTTTTGTTGATTTCTTGTTTCATATATTTTCTTATTTATGCTGATAAATCTCTTTTCGTTGCAACCTACCAAGCTGCCTATGTCCTCCGTTTCATTTGTCACGGCTTTGAGCCGGTCGTGACAATAGCGACCACGGGGTCATTTAGAAAACGGCCGTGGTCGAGTGCCCCCAAAAGCCTGTCGTCCCTGAAGGAAAACTCAGAACTTTGCGAAACCAGGCGAGCGCACGCAACACCCGATTCCATAAAAGGGGCGTGCAAACACACACGGAGCCACAGACAACGCTACGACTGTTAGAAACCACAGGTTCTCTCGGCACCACCTAATCTTCTTTCAACCAGTATGTCCAGGGGAGAGCGCGAACGCAGTCCCCCACTACCATAAATTATGCAGTCGAGATTCCCACATTTGGGGAATTCGCAGGGGTCAGCACAACCGGAGTGCAATGGCCGAGCCTCGCCCTGGGTGAACCACCTTCCTGATCATGGTGTCTCCCCTGCCAGGTAAGTATGAGTCCCCAGGCCTCCAGTCAGAGGCTACCCTATCCCTCTTTGCCGTCCTCATCAACGGTGACCCCCTCCCCCACCCCAAGCAAAGGAAGGGCGTGTCCCTTCCATTACTTGACTGCGATTTCCGTGACCATGCCTTCAAGCCGGCAAACTGCCAAGCACCTACAGGTGCTGGTCGTATGATTAGAATGTCATCAAAAAGTTGATTTCTTTCACTAATTCCTTTCAAAAAGTCAAACTTGTATATTATGTACATTGCACACAGACTGATATATTTCAAATGTTTATTTCTTTTAATTTTGATGATTATAACTGACAACTAAGGAAAATCCCAAATCCGGTATCTCAGCAAATTTAGAATATTACTTAAGACCAATACAAAGAAAGGATTTTTAGAAATCTTGGCCAACTGAAAACTATAAACATGAAAAGTATGAGCGTGTGCAGCACTCAATACTTAGTTGGGGCTCCTTTTGCCTGAATTACTGCAGCAATGCGGCGTGGCATGGAGTCGATCGGTCTGTGGCACTGCTCAGGTGTTATGAGAGCCCAGGTTGCTCTGATAGTGGCCTTCAGCTCTTCTTAATTGTTGGGTCTGGCATATGGCATCTTCCTCTTCACAATACCCCGTAGATTTTCTATGGGGTTAAGGTCAGGCGAGTTTGCTGGCCAATTAAGAACAGGGATACCATGGTCCTTAAACCGGGTACTGGTAGCTTTGGCACTGTGTGCAGGTGCCAAGTCCTGTTGGGAAATGAAATCTGCATCTCCATAAAGTTGGTCAGCAGCAGGAAGCATGAAGTGCTCTAAAACTTCCTGGTATACGGCTGCGTTGACCTTGGACCTCAGAAAACACAGTGGGCCAACACCAGCAGATGACATGGCACCCCAAACCATCACTGACTGTGGAAACTTTAGGCTGGCCCTCAAGCGACGTGGATTGTGTGCCTCTCCTCTCTTCCTCCAGACTCTGGGACCCCGATTTCCAAAGGAAATGCCAAATTGACTTTCATCAGAGAACGTAACTTTGGACCACTCAGCAGCAGTCCAGTCCTTTTTGTCGAGGCGCCTCTGACGCTGTCTGTTGTTCAAGAGTGGCTTGACACAAGGAACGAGACAGCTGAAAACCATGTCTTGCATACGTCTGTGCGTAGGGGTTCTTGAAGCACTGACTCCAGCTGCAGTCCACTCTTTGTGAATCTCCCCCACATTTTTGAATGGGTTCTGTTTCACAGTCCTCTCCAGGGTGCGGTTATCCCTATTGCTAGTACACTTTTTTTCTACCACATCTTTTCCTTCCCTTCGCCTCTCTATTAATGTGCTTGGACACAGAGCTCTGCGAACAGCCAGCCTCTTTTGCAATGACCTTTTGTGTCTTGGCCTCCTTGTGCAAGGTGTCAGTGGTCGTCTTTTGGACAACTGTCAAGTCAGCAGTCTTCCCCATGACTGTGTAGCCTACAGAACTAGACTGAGAGACCATTTAAAGGCCTTTGCAGGTGTTTTGAGTTAATTAGCTGATAAGAGTGTGTGGCACCAGGTGTCTTCAATATTGAACCTTTTCACAATATTCTAATTTTCTGAGATAGTGACTTTGGGATTTTCCATAGTTGTCAGCTATACTCATCAAAATGAAAAGAAATAAACATGTGAAACCTCTCAGTCTGTGTGTAATGAATGAATATGATATATACAAGTTTCACTTTTTGAAAGGAATTAGTGAAATAAATCAACTTTTTGATGACATTCTAATTATATGACCAGCACCTGTACACGAGCTGCGGTCCTTTAGACCAGTGGTTCCCATCAGTCAGGCGTGTTTGATTAGATGTCTCCCTGATCAAACACACCCGATCCAACTCATCAGCTCGTTGGTAAAGACTCCAAGACCTCAGACGGGCGCATCAGACAAGAGTGACATTCAAGACGTGCAGTGCTGGTTTGGGAACCGCTGCTTTGGAACAACGGCGACCGTTTCATAAGGGTGCGAGACGGTGCCACCCTGCCAGCCACCCCACCGCAGGTACATAGAGACTCCTTGTGAAGCTCCAGCGACATTCCCTCTGCTATTAACCACAACGATTTGCAGTCCCCCAAAAGGGGAAGCACACCGTTCCTGGAGACACTGCAATACCAGGTCGATGCGTGGAGTGGACGGAGCAAGCCCCGGTTCCGGCTCCATGAGCCAAAAATCCATTTAATATGTAGTCCCCAGATAGGGGACGTATCAGATATTAAACTGATAAGAACAGATACTACACTTGATCTTAGCCAAAAGGCCGAGAAGCGATGCCGTTGCCAAGCAGTGGGGGCAGAGCCGGCAAAGGCGACGCCCATCTGGGCCGCGGTGGGTTTCGTACTTTGCCTCTAGGACCACTGCTGTCGATCAGATCGTTTGTTAAATAGTGGAGATGATTTGAAACAACCTGCTTTCGCGAACTGGTCCTAGGTTTTTCCATCGACCTCCACAAAAGCACCGCAGTACAATTCTCTGGACTCCCTAGGTCGTTCTTGATCAGGAGGGGGGAAAAAAAAAAAAGCTCAACTTTAACATTTGGATAGTGTGACGAGTCCCTCGTTCTTCCTGCTACGGCCGGCCAGTGGGTGTGGCTGGGAGACTCATCAAGTGAACCATGTACACCCGTGCTTCCCTCTATAAAGCTTGGGCTTTGTTTGGCGTGGTGTGTTGCTTGCTCCTGGGTGCTTTGGTTTTGATTTTGGTCTTTGTTTATTTTGAGTTCCTTATTCATTTAAATGTGGTTCTGTCTGATGTTTGGTTATTGATGTGTCTGACAGAAATTGTGTTTGGTTTTGTTGATTTCTTGTTTCATATATTTTCTTATTTATGCTGATAAATCTCTTTTCGTTGCAACCTACCAAGCTGCCTATGTCCTCCGTTTCATTTGTCACGGCTTTGAGCCGGTCGTGACAATAGCGACCACGGGGTCATTTAGAAAACGGCCGTGGTCGAGTGCCCCCAAAAGCCTGTCGTCCCTGAAGGAAAACTCAGAACTTTGCGAAACCAGGCGAGCGCACGCAACACCCGATTCCATAAAAGGGGCGTGCAAACACACACGGAGCCACAGACAACGCTACGACTGTTAGAAACCACAGGTTCTCTCGGCACCACCTAATCTTCTTTCAACCAGTATGTCCAGGGAGAGCGCGAACGCAGTCCCCCACTACCATAAATTATGCAGTCGAGATTCCCACATTTGGGGAATTCGCAGGGGTCAGCACAACCGGAGTGCAATGGCCGAGCCTCGCCCTGGGTGAACCACCTTCCTGATCATGGTGTCTCCCCTGCCAGGTAAGTATGAGTCCCCAGGCCTCCAGTCAGAGGCTACCCTATCCCTCTTTGCCGTCCTCATCAACGGTGACCCCCTCCCCCACCCCAAGCAAAGGAAGGGCGTGTCCCTTCCATTACTTGACTGCGATTTCCGTGACCATGCCTTCAAGCCGGCAAACTGCCAAGCACCTACAGGTGCTGGTCGTATGATTAGAATGTCATCAAAAAGTTGATTTCTTTCACTAATTCCTTTCAAAAAGTCAAACTTGTATATTATGTACATTGCACACAGACTGATATATTTCAAATGTTTATTTCTTTTAATTTTGATGATTATAACTGACAACTAAGGAAAATCCCAAATCCGGTATCTCAGCAAATTTAGAATATTACTTAAGACCAATACAAAGAAAGGATTTTTAGAAATCTTGGCCAACTGAAAACTATAAACATGAAAAGTATGAGCGTGTGCAGCACTCAATACTTAGTTGGGGCTCCTTTTGCCTGAATTACTGCAGCAATGCGGCGTGGCATGGAGTCGATCGGTCTGTGGCACTGCTCAGGTGTTATGAGAGCCCAGGTTGCTCTGATAGTGGCCTTCAGCTCTTCTTAATTGTTGGGTCTGGCATATGGCATCTTCCTCTTCACAATACCCCGTAGATTTTCTATGGGGTTAAGGTCAGGCGAGTTTGCTGGCCAATTAAGAACAGGGATACCATGGTCCTTAAACCGGGTACTGGTAGCTTTGGCACTGTGTGCAGGTGCCAAGTCCTGTTGGGAAATGAAATCTGCATCTCCATAAAGTTGGTCAGCAGCAGGAAGCATGAAGTGCTCTAAAACTTCCTGGTATACGGCTGCGTTGACCTTGGACCTCAGAAAACACAGTGGGCCAACACCAGCAGATGACATGGCACCCCAAACCATCACTGACTGTGGAAACTTTAGGCTGGCCCTCAAGCGACGTGGATTGTGTGCCTCTCCTCTCTTCCTCCAGACTCTGGGACCCCGATTTCCAAAGGAAATGCCAAATTGACTTTCATCAGAGAACGTAACTTTGGACCACTCAGCAGCAGTCCAGTCCTTTTTGTCGAGGCGCCTCTGACGCTGTCTGTTGTTCAAGAGTGGCTTGACACAAGGAACGAGACAGCTGAAAACCATGTCTTGCATACGTCTGTGCGTAGGGGTTCTTGAAGCACTGACTCCAGCTGCAGTCCACTCTTTGTGAATCTCCCCCACATTTTTGAATGGGTTCTGTTTCACAGTCCTCTCCAGGGTGCGGTTATCCCTATTGCTAGTACACTTTTTTTCTACCACATCTTTTCCTTCCCTTCGCCTCTCTATTAATGTGCTTGGACACAGAGCTCTGCGAACAGCCAGCCTCTTTTGCAATGACCTTTTGTGTCTTGGCCTCCTTGTGCAAGGTGTCAGTGGTCGTCTTTTGGACAACTGTCAAGTCAGCAGTCTTCCCCATGACTGTGTAGCCTACAGAACTAGACTGAGAGACCATTTAAAGGCCTTTGCAGGTGTTTTGAGTTAATTAGCTGATAAGAGTGTGTGGCACCAGGTGTCTTCAATATTGAACCTTTTCACAATATTCTAATTTTCTGAGATAGTGACTTTGGGATTTTCCATAGTTGTCAGCTATACTCATCAAAATGAAAAGAAATAAACATGTGAAACCTCTCAGTCTGTGTGTAATGAATGAATATGATATATACAAGTTTCACTTTTTGAAAGGAATTAGTGAAATAAATCAACTTTTTGATGACATTCTAATTATATGACCAGCACCTGTACACGAGCTGCGGTCCTTTAGACCAGTGGTTCCCATCAGTCAGGCGTGTTTGATTAGATGTCTCCCTGATCAAACACACCCGATCCAACTCATCAGCTCGTTGGTAAAGACTCCAAGACCTCAGACGGGCGCATCAGACAAGAGTGACATTCAAGACGTGCAGTGCTGGTTTGGGAACCGCTGCTTTGGAACAACGGCGACCGTTTCATAAGGGTGCGAGACGGTGCCACCCTGCCAGCCACCCCACCGCAGGTACATAGAGACTCCTTGTGAAGCTCCAGCGACATTCCCTCTGCTATTAACCACAACGATTTGCAGTCCCCCAAAAGGGGAAGCACACCGTTCCTGGAGACACTGCAATACCAGGTCGATGCGTGGAGTGGACGGAGCAAGCCCCGGTTCCGGCTCCATGAGCCAAAAATCCATTTAATATGTAGTCCCCAGATAGGGGACGTATCAGATATTAAACTGATAAGAACAGATTTTTTTTTTTTTTTTTTTTTTGAAAAGTTTTATTGTCACATTTTCAATCTTTCACTTTTTCATGCCACAAATTTTAAAACTTACTCTGTACAAGAATTTAACACGGAGGTGACACAATTCTGGTTAAAATCAGTTATTGTTGTGTGTCGTGTTTCAAGGTCCATGTATGTAAATCAGTGTGGTGTTAAAAGCAGGGCAGATGACTGAAAAGTAAAATACAAAATTTAAAACAAGCATCTCGTTCTTTTTTCTCTAATAAAATCCAATTTCATTTGATAAAACACAATAAAACATGCCAACTAAAACGTCATCTCTTGTACAGGGTCGCGGGTGAGTCCCTATCAAGTTTGTCCATTCACTCCGGATCTCCAGAACAGGCTCCGGACCTCCCGCTTCCGGTGCCCAGCGGAGATCCCCTCTCCTCCGGCCCGCTGGCCCGCTGTTCCCGTAGCCGGTGTTGGTGAGGGTGCATCTACGGGCGGCCAGGGTCGGTGGCGGCCGGGACCTTCTCTGTGCGGCCTGGCCCCCCCATCCGAATAACGACGTGCGGCCCACCCTGCAGCGTTGATGTTATTTTCTGCTCGCACGCGTGGAGGGGGACCGTCACGCGTTTCCCCACCAGCAGGTTTCTGGTGGCCCAGATGGTATCCTTTATGATGTTTAGGGTGAGCCAGAGCGAGGCAAATTTCTGTGGTGTCAGCTCCTTCAAGCCCTGACCCACCCCTAGGATAGCGAGCTTGTAGTCCACCTGGGCTCTACCCGCTGGCAGGCACGGGAAAAACAGGGGGCCGGTCTTGGCCCACAGGTCCCGCGCAGCGCCGCACTCCCAGAGCAGATGGTAGACGGTCTCCGGGGAACCACATCCGGACCGTGGGCAGGTGGAGTTTTTGGCCATGCCTCTGGAGTGCATGACCGCCCTGACCGGGAGGATCTCATGAGCCACCATCCACGACAAGTCCTTAAGCCTGTTCTGGAGAGCTGGGTGGGCTGCGTTCCTCCAAACGTCTTTGGCCTCACCTAGTGTGAGGCCTGGAATTGGACTCACCGATTCCCGATCCTGCACAAGAGAGATTAGAGACTTGTGGTTAGTTAAAACTGTGACATCTTGATTCTCTAAAAGGTATTTCTTTAAAAATTTCTTGATAAAACAATACTCTTTGGGCAAGTTAAAAGACACTGGACATTTAAGATCAACTGGTAAAATTTTCAAATATCTTAGGTACGACCCCATCCAGAAACGGGTCATGGCTGCGGTCTTGTTCTCTCTGGATGGGGTCGTTGCATATTTAATGTGGATGGCGGTGAAGCGGCTGCCTAAAAACAGGTGGGGGTCTGGGAGGCCTTTCCCGCCATTCTCTTTTTTCTTTTTAACGACCTCCCTCTTCAGTCGTTCCCACTTGGACCCCCACAGGAAATAAAATACCGCCCTCTCCAGGTTGGCCAGGAATCTTCTTGGGGGACTAAAAACAGAACAGACAAGTAAAATTAGGGGTAAAATCACTGCTTTAAAAATTAAAATCTTTCCTTCAATCGTCATTTGTCTTAGTCCCCAAAACCCCAGTCTTTGCCTAACTTTCCCTAAGATGTCAGTCCAGTTCCCCCGTCCTCCACCCTCTTTGTCAAACTTTACACCTAAAACTGTCAGGTCATTGTCTTTAAAATCCAAATCCAGTCCACCTGTGTCCACGTTTCCCCACGGCCCGAAGAGCTGGGCCTCGGACTTACTCCTATTGAGCTTGGCGCCCGAGGCCCGACCGTACCAGTCAGTCAAGTCCAATGCTCTTCGTACTGATAAAAAGTCAGTCGCTAAAAGGGTTACGTCGTCCATATATAAAACACAGGTCGCTGTCAGTCCACCAGTCCCTGGGATGTCCAGTCCTTTAATCCATTTATCCCTTCTCAAGATTTGTGCCAGTGGCTCAATGCAGGCCACATACAGTAGGGGAGATAAAGGACACCCCTGACGGACGCCGCTGTAGAGTTTTACAGCTTTGGATAAATGCCCATTAACCGAAATCCTGCTAGACAGATCGTTGTAAAGCAATCCCACCCAGGCTATGAACCTCCCTGGAAACCCCATTTTTCCCAGTACCTTAAAAAGGAACTGGTGCGAGATGCGGTCAAAAGCTTTTTCAAAATCTAAATTTAGGACTACTAGCCGAATATTTCTGTCTCTCGCGTAACAGATGGCGTCTCTAATCAGCACCAGGCTGTCTGTGATCTTCCTACCGGGCACAGCGCATGCTTGATCCAGGTGGATTACGTCCTCTAGAACAGTCGACATGCGTGTGGCTAAAATCTTACTAAAAAGTTTACAGTCAAAATTTAAAAGCGTGATTGGTCGCCAGTTCTTCAAGTCAGTCCTGTCTCCTTTTTTGTATAATAATGAAACTATCCCTACTCTAAAGCTGTCCGGAAGTCTGTCGAGAGTCTCAAATTCTTTAAAAACTGTCAGTAGGTCATGTGCTAAAATGTCCCAGAAAGTCAAATAAAACTCAAAGGGGAGTCCATCCATGCCTGGGGACTTCCCCTTTTTAAAACTTTTTAGGGATTTGTGCATTTCTAAAAGAGTAAAATCCTGGGCTAAAAGCACGTTTGGACTCTTTATCTTTTTATCTAAAAAATCTAAAACTTCCTTTAAGATGCCGTCGTGTGCTTCTTTTGGACTATATAAATTACTATAAAAATGTTCTATTTCACCTAAAATTTCCTCCATGTTTTTTGCCTCCCTCCCTCCAAAAGTTTTTAAAATGGTTATTGACCCTCCCCGTGAAATAGTCTTTTTAAAAAAATATCGTGTACACTTTTCTCCTTCTTCTATTTCTCTCTCCTTACATCTTAAAATGACACCTTTGCTTTGACTTTCGGATAAAACTGACATTTCTTGTTTTATTTCTTTAATTTCTTCGCTAAAATCAATCCCATTATTTGAAAGATTAAAATACCTCTGTAGTCGTTTTTGCAGCCCCATCATGCATCGATTTAATTTGTTCTTTTTATTTTTCCCTATTTTTCTAAAAAAATGTCCTGTCTTTTGTTTCACCATCTCCCACCACTGTGCCCGTGAGTCGTAAAAGTCCTGGAGAGTCTGCCATTGGCTGAACTGCTCCCTATACTCTCTAACCACTTCTTCATCCTCTAATAGGGAGCAGTTCAGCTTCCACAGCCCTCCCCCTACTGTCACACCAACAGGTAGTGAAAGGGTGCAGGAGAGCATCATGTGATCAGTGAAGAAAAGAGGGGGTCAATGTTGCATCGGTTGGCGGGCAGTCTCTTGTAAAAATATAGTCAATTCGAGAGGCTCTGGCGCCATCACCACTGAACCAGGTGAAGCCCTCCTCTCTCTGATGCATTGTTTTAAAACAGTCGACTAACTTAAAATCTTTGACTAATTTCTTTAATAAAACTGATGTCTTGTCAACCTTAAAATCATCTCCTACCCTTTTTCTATCTTTTTGAGTTAAAACACAATTAAAATCCCCTGCAACCACTAAGGGGAGCCCTACCTAACATGTGGGGCTGCAAATCTTCTAAAAGCTCGTATCTCTCATTTTTTCCTGTAAAACCATACATATTTAAAACATTAAAATCCTTACCTAAAAAAGTCAGATTAACTAAAATTGCCCGCCCATCCCTCACCACAGTGCTGCCCTTCACCAAGATATTGGGATTATTAATTAAAAAGGCAACACCGTCATTTTTGTTAAAATTGGAGCCACTCCAGATGGAGGGTCCTGGGGTCCAAAGTTCTTGCCATCTCCTGTAGTTTGTTAAAAAAGGCAGAGCACACTCTTGCAATAAATAAATATCTGACTTAAAATTTTTTAAACTTGATAAAACACTCTGTGCTCGAAGAGTAGACCTCACACTTCTCACATTGATTGTAGAGATAGTGAGGGCCATGAGCAGTATGGTTAAAAATACAAACATTTAAGAAGAAAAACAAAAAGACTGCAGAACATTACATTAAAATCATGTTATTTCATGTGGCATTTGCTCCTCTCCTTTTCCCCAGAAAAAAAGGGATCAGGAGGGCAAATGCCTGATTCCTCAAGAGTCCACAGAGAGAACCTCTTGTGGCTCTTTGGGTGACGATGTTCTCAGCTTGATGTGCAGGAAAGAGACTTCATTGGGAGACTCTGCGGGCCACATACGGTCTAGATCTTCCGAAGCGGAACTATCTAGCCGATGCGCCGCCCACAGCCTTTTCTCCTCTGTATGTGACAGAATGGAGATCTCGCAGTCCTTTTCTGCACTTGAGCATTTGGGAGTGAACAGTCAGCTTCACTCCCACTTGATGGCATACTTATCTCAGAAACGGTGTTGAGGGAGGAAACCGTTTCCTCCTCTTCATCTTTTGTATCATTTCCTTTCTCTTGTCTGGGAGTGGACTTCCCTCCCCCTGTTTCGTTTCAATCTGTGACTCTGCCCCTTTAGCCGCCCCACTTCCTCTTTCCTGCCCAATCCCTGAGGTTGGCAGAGAATTTGAATTTCCCGCCAAAACCTCAGGGACCGCCTCCTCCTCCCTTTGTTCTTCTGTTTGCTCTGATTGTGGGGCGGCCATTTTGTTGCCTTTAAGTTTGTTGGCAAAGCTTTTTGGGCAATCTCTGTAGAGATGGTTTGATTCTCCACACAGGTTGCACCGCCTGCCATTGGTACACTCTTCAAAATTGTGACCAATTTCTCTGCATTTCCCACATACAATTTCTTGGCATGCTTCAGCCAAATGCCCAAACTTTCCACATTTTCTGCATAATTTGGGCATGCCCTGGTAATGAATGTAGCCTCTGTTCTCACCCAGCACAATCATAGAAGGCAGATGCTTCAGGCCCTGGTAGCTCCCGGCATCTTCCCATTGTTTAATGGGAATTCGCCAGGAGCATGTCCAGATGCCATCCTCATCTAAAACCTTGACTGGCTGGCCTCGAACCGTGCAAAATCTACCCAGCCAGACACAAATGTCCTCCCCAGTCACTGTCTCATTAAACATTCTAACAATCACAGTTTTAAGTGTATTATCAGATAGCTTTTCAACAGTAAACATGGAGAACTGGGATTTTACTGATTCAAATCTGTGCCAAAAATCATTCAGGTGGGAAACAGCTCTAAAGCTAACATCATAGCCTTTGTTCAGGGGCAGAGTCACAATACAATTCAGTTCTTCAGGTTTAAAATGTAAGGTCTTCTGGAGAAGCTTTCTGGAGAAGTCGAGACGTGACATCCCCAAGAGCCTTCCATCAACTTCTCTGAATAAAAAACGCACGCTGTGGTGCCTCCGCAAGCCGGCACGGGCAGCCGACATGGTGGAGGCACCAACAGCCTAAAACAAACTTTACAAATCAAAAAACCAATAAATAAATTACCAAATAAATAAATAAATAAATAAATAAATAAAACCTTACCTTAAAACAGCTTGTTCGCAAAAACAGTAGCAGCAATTTCAAATATACCTCTTGAAAGTTGGGGGCTCGCGATACAGCAAGACCTCGAGCCAGGAAACCCTCAAGAGGCGATCGCAGCTCAACCTGACGACAAGATACTTGATCTTAGCCAAAAGGCCGAGAAGCGATGCCGTTGCCAAGCAGTGGGGGCAGAGCCGGCAAAGGCGACGCCCATCTGGGCCGCGGTGGGTTTCGTACTTTGCCTCTAGGACCACTGCTGTCGATCAGATCGTTTGTTAAATAGTGGAGATGATTTGAAACAACCTGCTTTCGCGAACTGGTCCTAGGTTTTTCCATCGACCTCCACAAAAGCACCGCAGTACAATTCTCTGGACTCCCTAGGTCGTTCTTGATCAGGAGGGGGGGAAAAAAAAAAAAGCTCAACTTTAACATTTGGATAGTGTGACGAGTCCCTCGTTCTTCCTGCTACGGCCGGCCAGTGGGTGTGGCTGGGAGACTCATCAAGTGAACCATGTACACCCGTGCTTCCCTCTATAAAGCTTGGGCTTTGTTTGGCGTGGTGTGTTGCTTGCTCCTGGGTGCTTTGGTTTTGATTTTGGTCTTTGTTTATTTTGAGTTCCTTATTCATTTAAATGTGGTTCTGTCTGATGTTTGGTTATTGATGTGTCTGACAGAAATTGTGTTTGGTTTTGTTGATTTCTGGTTTCATATATTTTCTTATTTATGCTGATAAATCTCTTTTCGTTGCAACCTACCAAGCTGCCTATGTCCTCCGTTTCATTTGTCACGGCTTTGAGCCGGTCGTGACAATAGCGACCACGGGGTCATTTAGAAAACGGCCATGGTCGAGTGCCCCCAAAAGCCTGTCGTCCCTGAAGGAAAACTCAGAACTTTGCGAAACCAGGCGAGCGCACGCAACACCCGATTCCATAAAAGGGGCGTGCAAACACACACGGAGCCACAGACAACGCTACGACTGTTAGAAACCACAGGTTCTCTCGGCACCACCTAATCTTCTTTCAACCAGTATGTCCAGGGGAGAGCGCGAACGCAGTCCCCCACTACCATAAATTATGCAGTCGAGATTCCCACATTTGGGGAATTCGCAGGGGTCAGCACAACCGGAGTGCAATGGCCGAGCCTCGCCCTGGGTGAACCACCTTCCTGATCATGGTGTCTCCCCTGCCAGGTAAGTATGAGTCCCCAGGCCTCCAGTCAGAGGCTACCCTATCCCTCTTTGCCGTCCTCATCAACGGTGACCCCCTCCCCCACCCCAAGCAAAGGAAGGGCGTGTCCCTTCCATTACTTGACTGCGATTTCCGTGACCATGCCTTCAAGCCGGCAAACTGCCAAGCACCTACAGGTGCTGGTCGTATGATTAGAATGTCATCAAAAAGTTGATTTCTTTCACTAATTCCTTTCAAAAAGTCAAACTTGTATATTATGTACATTGCACACAGACTGATATATTTCAAATGTTTATTTCTTTTAATTTTGATGATTATAACTGACAACTAAGGAAAATCCCAAATCCGGTATCTCAGCAAATTTAGAATATTACTTAAGACCAATACAAAGAAAGGATTTTTAGAAATCTTGGCCAACTGAAAACTATAAACATGAAAAGTATGAGCGTGTGCAGCACTCAATACTTAGTTGGGGCTCCTTTTGCCTGAATTACTGCAGCAATGCGGCGTGGCATGGAGTCGATCGGTCTGTGGCACTGCTCAGGTGTTATGAGAGCCCAGGTTGCTCTGATAGTGGCCTTCAGCTCTTCTTAATTGTTGGGTCTGGCATATGGCATCTTCCTCTTCACAATACCCCGTAGATTTTCTATGGGGTTAAGGTCAGGCGAGTTTGCTGGCCAATTAAGAACAGGGATACCATGGTCCTTAAACCGGGTACTGGTAGCTTTGGCACTGTGTGCAGGTGCCAAGTCCTGTTGGGAAATGAAATCTGCATCTCCATAAAGTTGGTCAGCAGCAGGAAGCATGAAGTGCTCTAAAACTTCCTGGTATACGGCTGCGTTGACCTTGGACCTCAGAAAACACAGTGGGCCAACACCAGCAGATGACATGGCACCCCAAACCATCACTGACTGTGGAAACTTTAGGCTGGCCCTCAAGCGACGTGGATTGTGTGCCTCTCCTCTCTTCCTCCAGACTCTGGGACCCCGATTTCCAAAGGAAATGCCAAATTGACTTTCATCAGAGAACGTAACTTTGGACCACTCAGCAGCAGTCCAGTCCTTTTTGTCGAGGCGCCTCTGACGCTGTCTGTTGTTCAAGAGTGGCTTGACACAAGGAACGAGACAGCTGAAAACCATGTCTTGCATACGTCTGTGCGTAGGGGTTCTTGAAGCACTGACTCCAGCTGCAGTCCACTCTTTGTGAATCTCCCCCACATTTTTGAATGGGTTCTGTTTCACAGTCCTCTCCAGGGTGCGGTTATCCCTATTGCTAGTACACTTTTTTTCTACCACATCTTTTCCTTCCCTTCGCCTCTCTATTAATGTGCTTGGACACAGAGCTCTGCGAACAGCCAGCCTCTTTTGCAATGACCTTTTGTGTCTTGGCCTCCTTGTGCAAGGTGTCAGTGGTCGTCTTTTGGACAACTGTCAAGTCAGCAGTCTTCCCCATGACTGTGTAGCCTACAGAACTAGACTGAGAGACCATTTAAAGGCCTTTGCAGGTGTTTTGAGTTAATTAGCTGATAAGAGTGTGTGGCACCAGGTGTCTTCAATATTGAACCTTTTCACAATATTCTAATTTTCTGAGATAGTGACTTTGGGATTTTCCATAGTTGTCAGCTATACTCATCAAAATGAAAAGAAATAAACATGTGAAACCTCTCAGTCTGTGTGTAATGAATGAATATGATATATACAAGTTTCACTTTTTGAAAGGAATTAGTGAAATAAATCAACTTTTTGATGACATTCTAATTATATGACCAGCACCTGTACACGAGCTGCGGTCCTTTAGACCAGTGGTTCCCATCAGTCAGGCGTGTTTGATTAGATGTCTCCCTGATCAAACACACCCGATCCAACTCATCAGCTCGTTGGTAAAGACTCCAAGACCTCAGACGGGCGCATCAGACAAGAGTGACATTCAAGACGTGCAGTGCTGGTTTGGGAACCGCTGCTTTGGAACAACGGCGACCGTTTCATAAGGGTGCGAGACGGTGCCACCCTGCCAGCCACCCCACCGCAGGTACATAGAGACTCCTTGTGAAGCTCCAGCGACATTCCCTCTGCTATTAACCACAACGATTTGCAGTCCCCCAAAAGGGGAAGCACACCGTTCCTGGAGACACTGCAATACCAGGTCGATGCGTGGAGTGGACGGAGCAAGCCCCGGTTCCGGCTCCATGAGCCAAAAATCCATTTAATATGTAGTCCCCAGATAGGGGACGTATCAGATATTAAACTGATAAGAACAGATACTACACTTGATCTTAGCCAAAAGGCCGAGAAGCGATGCCGTTGCCAAGCAGTGGGGGCAGAGCCGGCAAAGGCGACGCCCATCTGGGCCGCGGTGGGTTTCGTACTTTGCCTCTAGGACCACTGCTGTCGATCAGATCGTTTGTTAAATAGTGGAGATGATTTGAAACAACCTGCTTTCGCGAACTGGTCCTAGGTTTTTCCATCGACCTCCACAAAAGCACCGCAGTACAATTCTCTGGACTCCCTAGGTCGTTCTTGATCAGGAGGGGGGAAAAAAAAAAAGCTCAACTTTAACATTTGGATAGTGTGACGAGTCCCTCGTTCTTCCTGCTACGGCCGGCCAGTGGGTGTGGCTGGGAGACTCATCAAGTGAACCATGTACACCCGTGCTTCCCTCTATAAAGCTTGGGCTTTGTTTGGCGTGGTGTGTTGCTTGCTCCTGGGTGCTTTGGTTTTGATTTTGGTCTTTGTTTATTTTGAGTTCCTTATTCATTTAAATGTGGTTCTGTCTGATGTTTGGTTATTGATGTGTCTGACAGAAATTGTGTTTGGTTTTGTTGATTTCTGGTTTCATATATTTTCTTATTTATGCTGATAAATCTCTTTTCGTTGCAACCTACCAAGCTGCCTATGTCCTCCGTTTCATTTGTCACGGCTTTGAGCCGGTCGTGACAATAGCGACCACGGGGTCATTTAGAAAACGGCCGTGGTCGAGTGCCCCCAAAAGCCTGTCGTCCCTGAAGGAAAACTCAGAACTTTGCGAAACCAGGCGAGCGCACGCAACACCCGATTCCATAAAAGGGGCGTGCAAACACACACGGAGCCACAGACAACGCTACGACTGTTAGAAACCACAGGTTCTCTCGGCACCACCTAATCTTCTTTCAACCAGTATGTCCAGGGGAGAGCGCGAACGCAGTCCCCCACTACCATAAATTATGCAGTCGAGATTCCCACATTTGGGGAATTCGCAGGGGTCAGCACAACCGGAGTGCAATGGCCGAGCCTCGCCCTGGGTGAACCACCTTCCTGATCATGGTGTCTCCCCTGCCAGGTAAGTATGAGTCCCCAGGCCTCCAGTCAGAGGCTACCCTATCCCTCTTTGCCGTCCTCATCAACGGTGACCCCCTCCCCCACCCCAAGCAAAGGAAGGGCGTGTCCCTTCCATTACTTGACTGCGATTTCCGTGACCATGCCTTCAAGCCGGCAAACTGCCAAGCACCTACAGGTGCTGGTCGTATGATTAGAATGTCATCAAAAAGTTGATTTCTTTCACTAATTCCTTTCAAAAAGTCAAACTTGTATATTATGTACATTGCACACAGACTGATATATTTCAAATGTTTATTTCTTTTAATTTTGATGATTATAACTGACAACTAAGGAAAATCCCAAATCCGGTATCTCAGCAAATTTAGAATATTACTTAAGACCAATACAAAGAAAGGATTTTTAGAAATCTTGGCCAACTGAAAACTATAAACATGAAAAGTATGAGCGTGTGCAGCACTCAATACTTAGTTGGGGCTCCTTTTGCCTGAATTACTGCAGCAATGCGGCGTGGCATGGAGTCGATCGGTCTGTGGCACTGCTCAGGTGTTATGAGAGCCCAGGTTGCTCTGATAGTGGCCTTCAGCTCTTCTTAATTGTTGGGTCTGGCATATGGCATCTTCCTCTTCACAATACCCCGTAGATTTTCTATGGGGTTAAGGTCAGGCGAGTTTGCTGGCCAATTAAGAACAGGGATACCATGGTCCTTAAACCGGGTACTGGTAGCTTTGGCACTGTGTGCAGGTGCCAAGTCCTGTTGGGAAATGAAATCTGCATCTCCATAAAGTTGGTCAGCAGCAGGAAGCATGAAGTGCTCTAAAACTTCCTGGTATACGGCTGCGTTGACCTTGGACCTCAGAAAACACAGTGGGCCAACACCAGCAGATGACATGGCACCCCAAACCATCACTGACTGTGGAAACTTTAGGCTGGCCCTCAAGCGACGTGGATTGTGTGCCTCTCCTCTCTTCCTCCAGACTCTGGGACCCCGATTTCCAAAGGAAATGCCAAATTGACTTTCATCAGAGAACGTAACTTTGGACCACTCAGCAGCAGTCCAGTCCTTTTTGTCGAGGCGCCTCTGACGCTGTCTGTTGTTCAAGAGTGGCTTGACACAAGGAACGAGACAGCTGAAAACCATGTCTTGCATACGTCTGTGCGTAGGGGTTCTTGAAGCACTGACTCCAGCTGCAGTCCACTCTTTGTGAATCTCCCCCACATTTTTGAATGGGTTCTGTTTCACAGTCCTCTCCAGGGTGCGGTTATCCCTATTGCTAGTACACTTTTTTTCTACCACATCTTTTCCTTCCCTTCGCCTCTCTATTAATGTGCTTGGACACAGAGCTCTGCGAACAGCCAGCCTCTTTTGCAATGACCTTTTGTGTCTTGGCCTCCTTGTGCAAGGTGTCAGTGGTCGTCTTTTGGACAACTGTCAAGTCAGCAGTCTTCCCCATGACTGTGTAGCCTACAGAACTAGACTGAGAGACCATTTAAAGGCCTTTGCAGGTGTTTTGAGTTAATTAGCTGATAAGAGTGTGTGGCACCAGGTGTCTTCAATATTGAACCTTTTCACAATATTCTAATTTTCTGAGATAGTGACTTTGGGATTTTCCATAGTTGTCAGCTATACTCATCAAAATGAAAAGAAATAAACATGTGAAACCTCTCAGTCTGTGTGTAATGAATGAATATGATATATACAAGTTTCACTTTTTGAAAGGAATTAGTGAAATAAATCAACTTTTTGATGACATTCTAATTATATGACCAGCACCTGTACACGAGCTGCGGTCCTTTAGACCAGTG
This sequence comes from Chanodichthys erythropterus, assembly GCF_024489055.1. Taxonomy (NCBI): domain Eukaryota; kingdom Metazoa; phylum Chordata; class Actinopteri; order Cypriniformes; family Xenocyprididae; genus Chanodichthys; species Chanodichthys erythropterus. The sequence continues at coordinate 371,029 of NC_090240.1, forward strand.
GTTCCCATCAGTCAGGCGTGTTTGATTAGATGTCTCCCTGATCAAACACACCCGATCCAACTCATCAGCTCGTTGGTAAAGACTCCAAGACCTCAGACGGGCGCATCAGACAAGAGTGACATTCAAGACGTGCAGTGCTGGTTTGGGAACCGCTGCTTTGGAACAACGGCGACCGTTTCATAAGGGTGCGAGACGGTGCCACCCTGCCAGCCACCCCACCGCAGGTACATAGAGACTCCTTGTGAAGCTCCAGCGACATTCCCTCTGCTATTAACCACAACGATTTGCAGTCCCCCAAAAGGGGAAGCACACCGTTCCTGGAGACACTGCAATACCAGGTCGATGCGTGGAGTGGACGGAGCAAGCCCCGGTTCCGGCTCCATGAGCCAAAAATCCATTTAATATGTAGTCCCCAGATAGGGGACGTATCAGATATTAAACTGATAAGAACAGATACTACACTTGATCTTAGCCAAAAGGCCGAGAAGCGATGCCGTTGCCAAGCAGTGGGGGCAGAGCCGGCAAAGGCGACGCCCATCTGGGCCGCGGTGGGTTTCGTACTTTGCCTCTAGGACCACTGCTGTCGATCAGATCGTTTGTTAAATAGTGGAGATGATTTGAAACAACCTGCTTTCGCGAACTGGTCCTAGGTTTTTCCATCGACCTCCACAAAAGCACCGCAGTACAATTCTCTGGACTCCCTAGGTCGTTCTTGATCAGGAGGGGGGAAAAAAAAAAAGCTCAACTTTAACATTTGGATAGTGTGACGAGTCCCTCGTTCTTCCTGCTACGGCCGGCCAGTGGGTGTGGCTGGGAGACTCATCAAGTGAACCATGTACACCCGTGCTTCCCTCTATAAAGCTTGGGCTTTGTTTGGCGTGGTGTGTTGCTTGCTCCTGGGTGCTTTGGTTTTGATTTTGGTCTTTGTTTATTTTGAGTTCCTTATTCATTTAAATGTGGTTCTGTCTGATGTTTGGTTATTGATGTGTCTGACAGAAATTGTGTTTGGTTTTGTTGATTTCTGGTTTCATATATTTTCTTATTTATGCTGATAAATCTCTTTTCGTTGCAACCTACCAAGCTGCCTATGTCCTCCGTTTCATTTGTCACGGCTTTGAGCCGGTCGTGACACTAGCGACCACGGGGTCATTTAGAAAACGGCCATGGTCGAGTGCCCCCAAAAGCCTGTCGTCCCTGAAGGAAAACTCAGAACTTTGCGAAACCAGGCGAGCGCACGCAACACCCGATTCCATAAAAGGGGCGTGCAAACACACACGGAGCCACAGACAACGCTACGACTGTTAGAAACCACAGGTTCTCTCGGCACCACCTAATCTTCTTTCAACCAGTATGTCCAGGGGAGAGCGCGAACGCAGTCCCCCACTACCATAAATTATGCAGTCGAGATTCCCACATTTGGGGAATTCGCAGGGGTCAGCACAACCGGAGTGCAATGGCCGAGCCTCGCCCTGGGTGAACCACCTTCCTGATCATGGTGTCTCCCCTGCCAGGTAAGTATGAGTCCCCAGGCCTCCAGTCAGAGGCTACCCTATCCCTCTTTGCCGTCCTCATCAACGGTGACCCCCTCCCCCACCCCAAGCAAAGGAAGGGCGTGTCCCTTCCATTACTTGACTGCGATTTCCGTGACCATGCCTTCAAGCCGGCAAACTGCCAAGCACCTACAGGTGCTGGTCGTATGATTAGAATGTCATCAAAAAGTTGATTTCTTTCACTAATTCCTTTCAAAAAGTCAAACTTGTATATTATGTACATTGCACACAGACTGATATATTTCAAATGTTTATTTCTTTTAATTTTGATGATTATAACTGACAACTAAGGAAAATCCCAAATCCGGTATCTCAGCAAATTTAGAATATTACTTAAGACCAATACAAAGAAAGGATTTTTAGAAATCTTGGCCAACTGAAAACTATAAACATGAAAAGTATGAGCGTGTGCAGCACTCAATACTTAGTTGGGGCTCCTTTTGCCTGAATTACTGCAGCAATGCGGCGTGGCATGGAGTCGATCGGTCTGTGGCACTGCTCAGGTGTTATGAGAGCCCAGGTTGCTCTGATAGTGGCCTTCAGCTCTTCTTAATTGTTGGGTCTGGCATATGGCATCTTCCTCTTCACAATACCCCGTAGATTTTCTATGGGGTTAAGGTCAGGCGAGTTTGCTGGCCAATTAAGAACAGGGATACCATGGTCCTTAAACCGGGTACTGGTAGCTTTGGCACTGTGTGCAGGTGCCAAGTCCTGTTGGGAAATGAAATCTGCATCTCCATAAAGTTGGTCAGCAGCAGGAAGCATGAAGTGCTCTAAAACTTCCTGGTATACGGCTGCGTTGACCTTGGACCTCAGAAAACACAGTGGGCCAACACCAGCAGATGACATGGCACCCCAAACCATCACTGACTGTGGAAACTTTAGGCTGGCCCTCAAGCGACGTGGATTGTGTGCCTCTCCTCTCTTCCTCCAGACTCTGGGACCCCGATTTCCAAAGGAAATGCCAAATTGACTTTCATCAGAGAACGTAACTTTGGACCACTCAGCAGCAGTCCAGTCCTTTTTGTCGAGGCGCCTCTGACGCTGTCTGTTGTTCAAGAGTGGCTTGACACAAGGAACGAGACAGCTGAAAACCATGTCTTGCATACGTCTGTGCGTAGGGGTTCTTGAAGCACTGACTCCAGCTGCAGTCCACTCTTTGTGAATCTCCCCCACATTTTTGAATGGGTTCTGTTTCACAGTCCTCTCCAGGGTGCGGTTATCCCTATTGCTAGTACACTTTTTTTTCTACCACATCTTTTCCTTCCCTTCGCCTCTCTATTAATGTGCTTGGACACAGAGCTCTGCGAACAGCCAGCCTCTTTTGCAATGACCTTTTGTGTCTTGGCCTCCTTGTGCAAGGTGTCAGTGGTCGTCTTTTGGACAACTGTCAAGTCAGCAGTCTTCCCCATGACTGTGTAGCCTACAGAACTAGACTGAGAGACCATTTAAAGGCCTTTGCAGGTGTTTTGAGTTAATTAGCTGATAAGAGTGTGTGGCACCAGGTGTCTTCAATATTGAACCTTTTCACAATATTCTAATTTTCTGAGATAGTGACTTTGGGATTTTCCATAGTTGTCAGCTATACTCATCAAAATGAAAAGAAATAAACATGTGAAACCTCTCAGTCTGTGTGTAATGAATGAATATGATATATACAAGTTTCACTTTTTGAAAGGAATTAGTGAAATAAATCAACTTTTTGATGACATTCTAATTATATGACCAGCACCTGTACACGAGCTGCGGTCCTTTAGACCAGTGGTTCCCATCAGTCAGGCGTGTTTGATTAGATGTCTCCCTGATCAAACACACCCGATCCAACTCATCAGCTCGTTGGTAAAGACTCCAAGACCTCAGACGGGCGCATCAGACAAGAGTGACATTCAAGACGTGCAGTGCTGGTTTGGGAACCGCTGCTTTGGAACAACGGCGACCGTTTCATAAGGGTGCGAGACGGTGCCACCCTGCCAGCCACCCCACCGCAGGTACATAGAGACTCCTTGTGAAGCTCCAGCGACATTCCCTCTGCTATTAACCACAACGATTTGCAGTCCCCCAAAAGGGGAAGCACACCGTTCCTGGAGACACTGCAATACCAGGTCGATGCGTGGAGTGGACGGAGCAAGCCCCGGTTCCGGCTCCATGAGCCAAAAATCCATTTAATATGTAGTCCCCAGATAGGGGACGTATCAGATATTAAACTGATAAGAACAGATTTTTTTTTTTTTCGAAAAGTTTTATTGTCACATTTTCATTCATTTTTTCATGCCACACATTTTAAAACATACTCAGTTCCACAAATTAAAACGGAGGTGACACAATTCTGGTTAAAATCAGTTATTGTTGTGTGTCGTGTAAAGGTCCATGTATGTAAATCAGTGTGGTGTTAAAAGCAGGGCAGATGACTGAAAATAAAAATAAAAATAAAATAAATGAATAAATAGTCGAGATAAGAGACAATAAAACATTTCAACTAAAACATCATCTGTTGTACAGGATCGAGGGTGAGTCCTTATCAAGAATTTCCATTCACTCCAGGTCTCCAGAACAGGCCCAAGACTCCCCGCTTCCGGGGCCCAGCGGAAATCCCCTCTCCTCCGGCCCGCTGGCCCGCTGTTCCCGTAGCCGGTGTGGTGAGGGTGCATCTACGGGCGGCCAAGGTCGGTGGCGGCCGGGACCTTCTCGTGCGACCCCGGCCCCCCATCCGAATAACGACGTGCGGCCCACCCTGCAGCATAGATCTTATCCTCTGCTCGCACGCGTGGAGGGGGCCGTCACGCGTTTCCCCACCAGCAGGTTTCTGGTTGCCCAGATGGCATCCTTGATCACGTTTAGGGTGAGCCAGAGCGAGGTAAAATCTTGCGGTGTCAAGTCCTTCAAGCCCTGACCCACCCCCAGGATGGCGAGCTTGTAATCCACCTGGGCCCCACCCGCTGGCAGGCACGGGAAAAACAGGGGGCCGGTCTTGGCCCACAGGTCCCGCGCAGCGCCGCACTCCCAGAGCAGATGATGGACGGTCTCCGGGGAACCACATCCGGACCGTGGGCAGGTAGAGTTTTTGGCCATGCCTCTGGAGTGCATAACCGCCCTGACCGGGAGGATCTCGTGGGCCACCATCCACGCCAAGTCTTTGTGCCTGTTCTGGAGAGCTGGGTGGGCAACGTTCCGCCAAACTTGTCTGGCCTCACTTAACGTGAGGCCTGGGATTGGACTCACCGTTTCTCGATCCTGCACAAGAGAGATCAAAGACTTGTGATTAGTTAAAATGGTGGCATCCTTTCCTTCCAATGAGTGTTTCTTTAAAAAGGTCTTAATAAAACTGTACTCTTTTGGCATATTAAAAGACACTGGACTTTTAAGATCAATTGGTAAAACTCTCAACGCTCTTAGGTAAGACCCCATCCAGAAACGAGCCATAGCCGCTGTCTTGTTCTCTCTGGATGAGGTCAATGCATATTGGACATGGAGGGCGGCAAAGCGGCTTCCTAAAAACAAGTGGGGGTCTGGGAGGCCTTTCCCGCCATTCTCTTTTCTTTTTTTAACGACCTCCCTCTTCAGTCGTTCCCACTTGGACCCCCACAGGAAATAAAATACCGCCCTCTCCAGGTTGGCCAGGAATCTTCTTGGGGGACTAAAAACAGAACAGACAAGTAAAATTAGGGGTAAAATCACTGCTTTAAAAATTAAAATCTTTCCTTCAATCGTCATTTGTCTTAGTCCCCAAAACCCCAGTCTTTGCCTAACTTTCCCTAAGATGTCAGTCCAGTTCCCCCGTCCTCCACCCTCTTTGTCAAACTTTACACCTAAAACTGTCAGGTCATTGTCTTTAAAATCCAAATCCAGTCCACCTGTGTCCACGTTTCCCCACGGCCCGAAGAGCTGGGCCTCGGACTTACTCCTATTGAGCTTGGCGCCCGAGGCCCGACCGTACCAGTCAGTCAAGTCCAATGCTCTTCGTACCGATAAAAGGTCAGTCGCTAAAAGGGTTACGTCGTCCATATATAAAACACAGGTCGCTGTCAGTCCACCAGTCCCTGGGATGTCCAGTCCTTTAATCCATTTATCCCTTCTCAAGATTTGTGCCAGTGGCTCAATGCAGGCCACATACAGTAGGGGAGATAAAGGACACCCCTGACGGACGCCGCTGTGAATGTTTACAGCTTTGGATAGATGCCCATTAACTGCAAATTTACTGACTAGGCTGTTGTAAAGCAGTCCCACCCAAGCTATAAACCTCCCTGGGAACCCCATTTTTTCCAGTACCTTAAAAAGGAACTGGTGCGAGATGCGGTCAAAAGCTTTTTCAAAATCTAAATTTAGGACTACTAGCCGAATATTTCTGTCTCTCGCGTAACAGATGGCGTCTCTAATCAGCACCAGGCTGTCTGTGATCTTCCTACCGGGCACAGCGCATGCTTGATCCAGGTGGATTACGTCCTCTAGAACAGTCGACATGCGTGTGGCTAAAATCTTACTAAAAAGTTTACAGTCAAAATTTAAAAGCGTGATTGGTCGCCAGTTCTTCAAGTCAGTCCTGTCTCCTTTTTTGTATAATAATGAAACTATCCCTACTCTAAAGCTGTCCGGAAGTCTGTCGAGAGTCTCAAATTCTTTAAAAACTGTCAGTAGGTCATGTGCTAAAATGTCCCAGAAAGTCAAGTAAAACTCCAAGGGAAGTCCATCCATTCCTGGGGACTTCCCTTTTTAAAACCTTTGAGGGATTCTTTTAATTCTAAAAGAGTAAAATCCTGGGCTAAAAGCACGTTTGGACTCTTTATCTTTTTATCTAAAAAATCTAAAACTTCCTTTAAGATGCCGTCGTGTGCTTCTTTTGGACTATATAAATTACTATAAAAATGTTCTATTTCACCTAAAATTTCCTCCATGTTTTTTGCCTCCCTCCCTCCAAAAGTTTTTAAAATGGTTATTGACCCTCCCCGTGAAATAGTCTTTTTAAAAAAATATCGTGTACACTTTTCTCCTTCTTCTATCTCTTTTTCTTTGCATCTTAAAATGACTCCCTTACTTTGAGCTTCGGATAAAACTGACATTTCTTTCTTTACTTCCTTTATTTCCTCTTTAAAATCCAATCCATTATTTAAAAGGTTAAAATATCTCTGCAGTCTTTTTTGCAGCCCCATCATGCATCTTTTTTCTTTGTTCTTTTTCTCTTTACCTATTTTTCTAAAAAAATGTCCTGTCTTTTGTTTCACCATCTCCCACCACTGTGCCCGTGAGTCGTAAAAGTCCTGGAGAGTCTGCCATTGGCTGAACTGCTCCCTATACTCTCTAACCACTTCTTCATCCTCTAATAGGGAGCAGTTCAGCTTCCACAGCCCTCCCCCTACTGTCACACCCGTGGGTAGTGAAAGGGTGCAGGAGAGCATCATGTGATCAGTGAAGAAAAGGGGGGTCAATGTTGCATCGGTTGGCGGGCAGTCTCTTGTAAAAATATAGTCAATTCGAGAGGCTCTGGCGCCATCACCACTGAACCAGGTGAAGCCCTCCTCTCTCTGATGCATTGTTTTAAAACAGTCGACTAACTTAAAATCTTTGACTAATTTCTTTAATAAAACTGATGTCTTGTCAACCTTAAAATCATCTCCTACCCTTTTTCTATCTTTTTTTGTTAAAACACAATTAAAATCCCCTGCAACCACTAGGGGAGCCCTACCTAACATGTGGGGCTGCAAATCTTCTAAAAGCTCGTATCTCTCATTTTTTCCTGTAAAACCATACATATTTAAAACATTAAAATCCTTACCTAAAAAAGTCAGATTAACTAAAATTGCCCGCCCATCCCTCACCACAGTGCTGCCCTTCACCAAGATATTGGGATTATTAATTAAAAAGGCAACACCGTCATTTTTGTTAAAATTGGAGCCACTCCAGATGGAGGGTCCTGGGGTCCAAAGTTCTTGCCATCTCCTGTAGTTTGTTAAAAAAGGCAGAGCACACTCTTGCAATAAATAAATATCTGACTTAAAATTTTTTAAACTTGATAAAACACTCTGTGCTCGAAGAGTAGACCTCACACTTCTCACATTGATTGTAGAGATAGTGAGGGCCATGAGCAGTATGGTTAAAAATACAAACATTTAAGAAGAAAAACAAAAAGACTGCAGAACATTACATTAAAATCATGTTATTTCATGTGGCATTTGCCTCTCCTTTTCCCCAGAAAAAAAGGGATCAGGAGGGCAAATGCTCGCCACTTCAGAGTCCACAGAGAGAACCTCTTGTGGCTCTTTGGGTGACGATGTTCTCAGCTTGATGTGCAGGAAAGAGACTTCATTGGGAGACTCTGCGGGCCACATACGGTCTAGATCTTCCGAAGCGGAACTATCTAGCCGATGCGCCGCCCGCAGCCTTTTCTCCTCTGTATGTGACAGAGGAGATCTCGCAGTCCTTTTCTGCACTTGAGCATTTGGGAGTGAACAGTCAGCTTCACTCCCACTTGATGGCATACTTATCTCAGAAACGGTGTTGAGGGAGGAAACCGTTTCCTCCTCTTCATCTTTTGTATCATTTCCTTTCTCTTGTCTGGGAGTGGTTCCCTCCCCCTGTTTCGTTTCAATCTGTGACTCTGCCCCTTTAGCCGCCCCACTTCCTCTTTCCTGCCCAATCCCTGAGGTTGGCAGAGAATTTGAATTTCCCGCCAAAACCTCAGGGACCGCCTCCTCCTCCCTTTGTTCTTCTGTTTGCTCTGATTGTGGGGCGGCCATTTTGTTGCCTTTAAGTTTGTTGGCAAAGCTTTTTGGGCAATCTCTGTAGAGATGGTTTGATTCTCCACACAGGTTGCACCGCCTGCCATTGGTACACTCTTCAAAATTGTGACCAATTTCTCTGCATTTCCCACATACAATTTCTTGGCATGCTTCAGCCAAATGCCCAAACTTTCCACATTTTCTGCATAATTTGGGCATGCCCTGGTAATGAATGTAGCCTCTGTTCTCACCCAGCACAATCATAGAAGGCAGATGCTTCAGGCCCTGGTAGCTCCCGGCATCTTCCCATTGTTTAATGGGAATTCGCCAGGAGCATGTCCAGATGCCATCCTCATCTAAAACCTTGACTGGCTGGCCTCGAACCGTGCAAAATCTACCCAGCCAGACACAAATGTCCTCCCCAGTCACTGTCTCATTAAACATTCTAACAATCACAGTTTTAAGTGTATTATCAGATAGCTTTTCAACAGTAAACATGGAGAACTGGGATTTTACTGATTCAAATCTGTGCCAAAAATCATTCAGGTGGGAAACAGCTCTAAAGCTAACATCATAGCCTTTGTTCAGGGGCAGAGTCACAATACAATTCAGTTCTTCAGGTTTAAAATGTAAGGTCTTCTGGAGAAGCTTTCTGGAGAAGTCGAGACGTGACATCCCCAAGAGCCTTCCATCAACTTCTCTGAATAAAAAACGCACGCTGTGGTGCCTCCGCAAGCCGGCACGGGCAGCCGACATGGTGGAGGCACCAACAGCCTAAAACAAACTTTACAAATCAAAAAACCAATAAATAAATTACCAAATAAATAAATAAATAAATAAATAAATAAAACCTTACCTTAAAACAGCTTGTTCGCAAAAACAGTAGCAGCAATTTCAAATATACCTCTTGAAAGTTGGGGGCTCGCGATACAGCAAGACCTCGAGCCAGGAAACCCTCAAAAGGCGATCGCAGCTCAACCTGACGACAAGATACTTGATCTTAGCCAAAAGGCCGAGAAGCGATGCCGTTGCCAAGCAGTGGGGGCAGAGCCGGCAAAGGCGACGCCCATCTGGGCCGCGGTGGGTTTCGTACTTTGCCTCTAGGACCACTGCTGTCGATCAGATCGTTTGTTAAATAGTGGAGATGATTTGAAACAACCTGCTTTCGCGAACTGGTCCTAGGTTTTTCCATCGACCTCCACAAAAGCACCGCAGTACAATTCTCTGGACTCCCTAGGTCGTTCTTGATCAGGAGGGGGGGAAAAAAAAAAGCTCAACTTTAACATTTGGATAGTGTGACGAGTCCCTCGTTCTTCCTGCTACGGCCGGCCAGTGGGTGTGGCTGGGAGACTCATCAAGTGAACCATGTACACCCGTGCTTCCCTCTATAAAGCTTGGGCTTTGTTTGGCGTGGTGTGTTGCTTGCTCCTGGGTGCTTTGGTTTTGATTTTGGTCTTTGTTTATTTTGAGTTCCTTATTCATTTAAATGTGGTTCTGTCTGATGTTTGGTTATTGATGTGTCTGACAGAAATTGTGTTTGGTTTTGTTGATTTCTGGTTTCATATATTTTCTTATTTATGCTGATAAATCTCTTTTCGTTGCAACCTACCAAGCTGCCTATGTCCTCCGTTTCATTTGTCACGGCTTTGAGCCGGTCGTGACACTAGCGACCACGGGGTCATTTAGAAAACGGCCATGGTCGAGTGCCCCCAAAAGCCTGTCGTCCCTGAAGGAAAACTCAGAACTTTGCGAAACCAGGCGAGCGCACGCAACACCCGATTCCATAAAAGGGGCGTGCAAACACACACGGAGCCACAGACAACGCTACGACTGTTAGAAACCACAGGTTCTCTCGGCACCACCTAATCTTCTTTCAACCAGTATGTCCAGGGGAGAGCGCGAACGCAGTCCCCCACTACCATAAATTATGCAGTCGAGATTCCCACATTTGGGGAATTCGCAGGGGTCAGCACAACCGGAGTGCAATGGCCGAGCCTCGCCCTGGGTGAACCACCTTCCTGATCATGGTGTCTCCCCTGCCAGGTAAGTATGAGTCCCCAGGCCTCCAGTCAGAGGCTACCCTATCCCTCTTTGCCGTCCTCATCAACGGTGACCCCCTCCCCCACCCCAAGCAAAGGAAGGGCGTGTCCCTTCCATTACTTGACTGCGATTTCCGTGACCATGCCTTCAAGCCGGCAAACTGCCAAGCACCTACAGGTGCTGGTCGTATGATTAGAATGTCATCAAAAAGTTGATTTCTTTCACTAATTCCTTTCAAAAAGTCAAACTTGTATATTATGTACATTGCACACAGACTGATATATTTCAAATGTTTATTTCTTTTAATTTTGATGATTATAACTGACAACTAAGGAAAATCCCAAATCCGGTATCTCAGCAAATTTAGAATATTACTTAAGACCAATACAAAGAAAGGATTTTTAGAAATCTTGGCCAACTGAAAACTATAAACATGAAAAGTATGAGCGTGTGCAGCACTCAATACTTAGTTGGGGCTCCTTTTGCCTGAATTACTGCAGCAATGCGGCGTGGCATGGAGTCGATCGGTCTGTGGCACTGCTCAGGTGTTATGAGAGCCCAGGTTGCTCTGATAGTGGCCTTCAGCTCTTCTTAATTGTTGGGTCTGGCATATGGCATCTTCCTCTTCACAATACCCCGTAGATTTTCTATGGGGTTAAGGTCAGGCGAGTTTGCTGGCCAATTAAGAACAGGGATACCATGGTCCTTAAACCGGGTACTGGTAGCTTTGGCACTGTGTGCAGGTGCCAAGTCCTGTTGGGAAATGAAATCTGCATCTCCATAAAGTTGGTCAGCAGCAGGAAGCATGAAGTGCTCTAAAACTTCCTGGTATACGGCTGCGTTGACCTTGGACCTCAGAAAACACAGTGGGCCAACACCAGCAGATGACATGGCACCCCAAACCATCACTGACTGTGGAAACTTTAGGCTGGCCCTCAAGCGACGTGGATTGTGTGCCTCTCCTCTCTTCCTCCAGACTCTGGGACCCCGATTTCCAAAGGAAATGCCAAATTGACTTTCATCAGAGAACGTAACTTTGGACCACTCAGCAGCAGTCCAGTCCTTTTTGTCGAGGCGCCTCTGACGCTGTCTGTTGTTCAAGAGTGGCTTGACACAAGGAACGAGACAGCTGAAAACCATGTCTTGCATACGTCTGTGCGTAGGGGTTCTTGAAGCACTGACTCCAGCTGCAGTCCACTCTTTGTGAATCTCCCCCACATTTTTGAATGGGTTCTGTTTCACAGTCCTCTCCAGGGTGCGGTTATCCCTATTGCTAGTACACTTTTTTTCTACCACATCTTTTCCTTCCCTTCGCCTCTCTATTAATGTGCTTGGACACAGAGCTCTGCGAACAGCCAGCCTCTTTTGCAATGACCTTTTGTGTCTTGGCCTCCTTGTGCAAGGTGTCAGTGGTCGTCTTTTGGACAACTGTCAAGTCAGCAGTCTTCCCCATGACTGTGTAGCCTACAGAACTAGACTGAGAGACCATTTAAAGGCCTTTGCAGGTGTTTTGAGTTAATTAGCTGATAAGAGTGTGTGGCACCAGGTGTCTTCAATATTGAACCTTTTCACAATATTCTAATTTTCTGAGATAGTGACTTTGGGATTTTCCATAGTTGTCAGCTATACTCATCAAAATGAAAAGAAATAAACATGTGAAACCTCTCAGTCTGTGTGTAATGAATGAATATGATATATACAAGTTTCACTTTTTGAAAGGAATTAGTGAAATAAATCAACTTTTTGATGACATTCTAATTATATGACCAGCACCTGTACACGAGCTGCGGTCCTTTAGACCAGTGGTTCCCATCAGTCAGGCGTGTTTGATTAGATGTCTCCCTGATCAAACACACCCGATCCAACTCATCAGCTCGTTGGTAAAGACTCCAAGACCTCAGACGGGCGCATCAGACAAGAGTGACATTCAAGACGTGCAGTGCTGGTTTGGGAACCGCTGCTTTGGAACAACGGCGACCGTTTCATAAGGGTGCGAGACGGTGCCACCCTGCCAGCCACCCCACCGCAGGTACATAGAGACTCCTTGTGAAGCTCCAGCGACATTCCCTCTGCTATTAACCACAACGATTTGCAGTCCCCCAAAAGGGGAAGCACACCGTTCCTGGAGACACTGCAATACCAGGTCGATGCGTGGAGTGGACGGAGCAAGCCCCGGTTCCGGCTCCATGAGCCAAAAATCCATTTAATATGTAGTCCCCAGATAGGGGACGTATCAGATATTAAACTGATAAGAACAGATACTACACTTGATCTTAGCCAAAAGGCCGAGAAGCGATGCCGTTGCCAAGCAGTGGGGGCAGAGCCGGCAAAGGCGACGCCCATCTGGGCCGCGGTGGGTTTCGTACTTTGCCTCTAGGACCACTGCTGTCGATCAGATCGTTTGTTAAATAGTGGAGATGATTTGAAACAACCTGCTTTCGCGAACTGGTCCTAGGTTTTTCCATCGACCTCCACAAAAGCACCGCAGTACAATTCTCTGGACTCCCTAGGTCGTTCTTGATCAGGAGGGGGGAAAAAAAAAGCTCAACTTTAACATTTGGATAGTGTGACGAGTCCCTCGTTCTTCCTGCTACGGCCGGCCAGTGGGTGTGGCTGGGAGACTCATCAAGTGAACCATGTACACCCGTGCTTCCCTCTATAAAGCTTGGGCTTTGTTTGGCGTGGTGTGTTGCTTGCTCCTGGGTGCTTTGGTTTTGATTTTGGTCTTTGTTTATTTTGAGTTCCTTATTCATTTAAATGTGGTTCTGTCTGATGTTTGGTTATTGATGTGTCTGACAGAAATTGTGTTTGGTTTTGTTGATTTCTGGTTTCATATATTTTCTTATTTATGCTGATAAATCTCTTTTCGTTGCAACCTACCAAGCTGCCTATGTCCTCCGTTTCATTTGTCACGGCTTTGAGCCGGTCGTGACACTAGCGACCACGGGGTCATTTAGAAAACGGCCATGGTCGAGTGCCCCCAAAAGCCTGTCGTCCCTGAAGGAAAACTCAGAACTTTGCGAAACCAGGCGAGCGCACGCAACACCCGATTCCATAAAAGGGGCGTGCAAACACACACGGAGCCACAGACAACGCTACGACTGTTAGAAACCACAGGTTCTCTCGGCACCACCTAATCTTCTTTCAACCAGTATGTCCAGGGGAGAGCGCGAACGCAGTCCCCCACTACCATAAATTATGCAGTCGAGATTCCCACATTTGGGGAATTCGCAGGGGTCAGCACAACCGGAGTGCAATGGCCGAGCCTCGCCCTGGGTGAACCACCTTCCTGATCATGGTGTCTCCCCTGCCAGGTAAGTATGAGTCCCCAGGCCTCCAGTCAGAGGCTACCCTATCCCTCTTTGCCGTCCTCATCAACGGTGACCCCCTCCCCCACCCCAAGCAAAGGAAGGGCGTGTCCCTTCCATTACTTGACTGCGATTTCCGTGACCATGCCTTCAAGCCGGCAAACTGCCAAGCACCTACAGGTGCTGGTCGTATGATTAGAATGTCATCAAAAAGTTGATTTCTTTCACTAATTCCTTTCAAAAAGTCAAACTTGTATATTATGTACATTGCACACAGACTGATATATTTCAAATGTTTATTTCTTTTAATTTTGATGATTATAACTGACAACTAAGGAAAATCCCAAATCCGGTATCTCAGCAAATTTAGAATATTACTTAAGACCAATACAAAGAAAGGATTTTTAGAAATCTTGGCCAACTGAAAACTATAAACATGAAAAGTATGAGCGTGTGCAGCACTCAATACTTAGTTGGGGCTCCTTTTGCCTGAATTACTGCAGCAATGCGGCGTGGCATGGAGTCGATCGGTCTGTGGCACTGCTCAGGTGTTATGAGAGCCCAGGTTGCTCTGATAGTGGCCTTCAGCTCTTCTTAATTGTTGGGTCTGGCATATGGCATCTTCCTCTTCACAATACCCCGTAGATTTTCTATGGGGTTAAGGTCAGGCGAGTTTGCTGGCCAATTAAGAACAGGGATACCATGGTCCTTAAACCGGGTACTGGTAGCTTTGGCACTGTGTGCAGGTGCCAAGTCCTGTTGGGAAATGAAATCTGCATCTCCATAAAGTTGGTCAGCAGCAGGAAGCATGAAGTGCTCTAAAACTTCCTGGTATACGGCTGCGTTGACCTTGGACCTCAGAAAACACAGTGGGCCAACACCAGCAGATGACATGGCACCCCAAACCATCACTGACTGTGGAAACTTTAGGCTGGCCCTCAAGCGACGTGGATTGTGTGCCTCTCCTCTCTTCCTCCAGACTCTGGGACCCCGATTTCCAAAGGAAATGCCAAATTGACTTTCATCAGAGAACGTAACTTTGGACCACTCAGCAGCAGTCCAGTCCTTTTTGTCGAGGCGCCTCTGACGCTGTCTGTTGTTCAAGAGTGGCTTGACACAAGGAACGAGACAGCTGAAAACCATGTCTTGCATACGTCTGTGCGTAGGGGTTCTTGAAGCACTGACTCCAGCTGCAGTCCACTCTTTGTGAATCTCCCCCACATTTTTGAATGGGTTCTGTTTCACAGTCCTCTCCAGGGTGCGGTTATCCCTATTGCTAGTACACTTTTTTTCTACCACATCTTTTCCTTCCCTTCGCCTCTCTATTAATGTGCTTGGACACAGAGCTCTGCGAACAGCCAGCCTCTTTTGCAATGACCTTTTGTGTCTTGGCCTCCTTGTGCAAGGTGTCAGTGGTCGTCTTTTGGACAACTGTCAAGTCAGCAGTCTTCCCCATGACTGTGTAGCCTACAGAACTAGACTGAGAGACCATTTAAAGGCCTTTGCAGGTGTTTTGAGTTAATTAGCTGATAAGAGTGTGTGGCACCAGGTGTCTTCAATATTGAACCTTTTCACAATATTCTAATTTTCTGAGATAGTGACTTTGGGATTTTCCATAGTTGTCAGCTATACTCATCAAAATGAAAAGAAATAAACATGTGAAACCTCTCAGTCTGTGTGTAATGAATGAATATGATATATACAAGTTTCACTTTTTGAAAGGAATTAGTGAAATAAATCAACTTTTTGATGACATTCTAATTATATGACCAGCACCTGTACACGAGCTGCGGTCCTTTAGACCAGTGGTTCCCATCAGTCAGGCGTGTTTGATTAGATGTCTCCCTGATCAAACACACCCGATCCAACTCATCAGCTCGTTGGTAAAGACTCCAAGACCTCAGACGGGCGCATCAGACAAGAGTGACATTCAAGACGTGCAGTGCTGGTTTGGGAACCGCTGCTTTGGAACAACGGCGACCGTTTCATAAGGGTGCGAGACGGTGCCACCCTGCCAGCCACCCCACCGCAGGTACATAGAGACTCCTTGTGAAGCTCCAGCGACATTCCCTCTGCTATTAACCACAACGATTTGCAGTCCCCCAAAAGGGGAAGCACACCGTTCCTGGAGACACTGCAATACCAGGTCGATGCGTGGAGTGGACGGAGCAAGCCCCGGTTCCGGCTCCATGAGCCAAAAATCCATTTAATATGTAGTCCCCAGATAGGGGACGTATCAGATATTAAACTGATAAGAACAGATACTACACTTGATCTTAGCCAAAAGGCCGAGAAGCGATGCCGTTGCCAAGCAGTGGGGGCAGAGCCGGCAAAGGCGACGCCCATCTGGGCCGCGGTGGGTTTCGTACTTTGCCTCTAGGACCACTGCTGTCGATCAGATCGTTTGTTAAATAGTGGAGATGATTTGAAACAACCTGCTTTCGCGAACTGGTCCTAGGTTTTTCCATCGACCTCCACAAAAGCACCGCAGTACAATTCTCTGGACTCCCTAGGTCGTTCTTGATCAGGAGGGGGGAAAAAAAAAAAGCTCAACTTTAACATTTGGATAGTGTGACGAGTCCCTCGTTCTTCCTGCTACGGCCGGCCAGTGGGTGTGGCTGGGAGACTCATCAAGTGAACCATGTACACCCGTGCTTCCCTCTATAAAGCTTGGGCTTTGTTTGGCGTGGTGTGTTGCTTGCTCCTGGGTGCTTTGGTTTTGATTTTGGTCTTTGTTTATTTTGAGTTCCTTATTCATTTAAATGTGGTTCTGTCTGATGTTTGGTTATTGATGTGTCTGACAGAAATTGTGTTTGGTTTTGTTGATTTCTGGTTTCATATATTTTCTTATTTATGCTGATAAATCTCTTTTCGTTGCAACCTACCAAGCTGCCTATGTCCTCCGTTTCATTTGTCACGGCTTTGAGCCGGTCGTGACACTAGCGACCACGGGGTCATTTAGAAAACGGCCATGGTCGAGTGCCCCCAAAAGCCTGTCGTCCCTGAAGGAAAACTCAGAACTTTGCGAAACCAGGCGAGCGCACGCAACACCCGATTCCATAAAAGGGGCGTGCAAACACACACGGAGCCACAGACAACGCTACGACTGTTAGAAACCACAGGTTCTCTCGGCACCACCTAATCTTCTTTCAACCAGTATGTCCAGGGGAGAGCGCGAACGCAGTCCCCCACTACCATAAATTATGCAGTCGAGATTCCCACATTTGGGGAATTCGCAGGGGTCAGCACAACCGGAGTGCAATGGCCGAGCCTCGCCCTGGGTGAACCACCTTCCTGATCATGGTGTCTCCCCTGCCAGGTAAGTATGAGTCCCCAGGCCTCCAGTCAGAGGCTACCCTATCCCTCTTTGCCGTCCTCATCAACGGTGACCCCCTCCCCCACCCCAAGCAAAGGAAGGGCGTGTCCCTTCCATTACTTGACTGCGATTTCCGTGACCATGCCTTCAAGCCGGCAAACTGCCAAGCACCTACAGGTGCTGGTCGTATGATTAGAATGTCATCAAAAAGTTGATTTCTTTCACTAATTCCTTTCAAAAAGTCAAACTTGTATATTATGTACATTGCACACAGACTGATATATTTCAAATGTTTATTTCTTTTAATTTTGATGATTATAACTGACAACTAAGGAAAATCCCAAATCCGGTATCTCAGCAAATTTAGAATATTACTTAAGACCAATACAAAGAAAGGATTTTTAGAAATCTTGGCCAACTGAAAACTATAAACATGAAAAGTATGAGCGTGTGCAGCACTCAATACTTAGTTGGGGCTCCTTTTGCCTGAATTACTGCAGCAATGCGGCGTGGCATGGAGTCGATCGGTCTGTGGCACTGCTCAGGTGTTATGAGAGCCCAGGTTGCTCTGATAGTGGCCTTCAGCTCTTCTTAATTGTTGGGTCTGGCATATGGCATCTTCCTCTTCACAATACCCCGTAGATTTTCTATGGGGTTAAGGTCAGGCGAGTTTGCTGGCCAATTAAGAACAGGGATACCATGGTCCTTAAACCGGGTACTGGTAGCTTTGGCACTGTGTGCAGGTGCCAAGTCCTGTTGGGAAATGAAATCTGCATCTCCATAAAGTTGGTCAGCAGCAGGAAGCATGAAGTGCTCTAAAACTTCCTGGTATACGGCTGCGTTGACCTTGGACCTCAGAAAACACAGTGGGCCAACACCAGCAGATGACATGGCACCCCAAACCATCACTGACTGTGGAAACTTTAGGCTGGCCCTCAAGCGACGTGGATTGTGTGCCTCTCCTCTCTTCCTCCAGACTCTGGGACCCCGATTTCCAAAGGAAATGCCAAATTGACTTTCATCAGAGAACGTAACTTTGGACCACTCAGCAGCAGTCCAGTCCTTTTTGTCGAGGCGCCTCTGACGCTGTCTGTTGTTCAAGAGTGGCTTGACACAAGGAACGAGACAGCTGAAAACCATGTCTTGCATACGTCTGTGCGTAGGGGTTCTTGAAGCACTGACTCCAGCTGCAGTCCACTCTTTGTGAATCTCCCCCACATTTTTGAATGGGTTCTGTTTCACAGTCCTCTCCAGGGTGCGGTTATCCCTATTGCTAGTACACTTTTTTTCTACCACATCTTTTCCTTCCCTTCGCCTCTCTATTAATGTGCTTGGACACAGAGCTCTGCGAACAGCCAGCCTCTTTTGCAATGACCTTTTGTGTCTTGGCCTCCTTGTGCAAGGTGTCAGTGGTCGTCTTTTGGACAACTGTCAAGTCAGCAGTCTTCCCCATGACTGTGTAGCCTACAGAACTAGACTGAGAGACCATTTAAAGGCCTTTGCAGGTGTTTTGAGTTAATTAGCTGATAAGAGTGTGTGGCACCAGGTGTCTTCAATATTGAACCTTTTCACAATATTCTAATTTTCTGAGATAGTGACTTTGGGATTTTCCATAGTTGTCAGCTATACTCATCAAAATGAAAAGAAATAAACATGTGAAACCTCTCAGTCTGTGTGTAATGAATGAATATGATATATACAAGTTTCACTTTTTGAAAGGAATTAGTGAAATAAATCAACTTTTTGATGACATTCTAATTATATGACCAGCACCTGTACACGAGCTGCGGTCCTTTAGACCAGTGGTTCCCATCAGTCAGGCGTGTTTGATTAGATGTCTCCCTGATCAAACACACCCGATCCAACTCATCAGCTCGTTGGTAAAGACTCCAAGACCTCAGACGGGCGCATCAGACAAGAGTGACATTCAAGACGTGCAGTGCTGGTTTGGGAACCGCTGCTTTGGAACAACGGCGACCGTTTCATAAGGGTGCGAGACGGTGCCACCCTGCCAGCCACCCCACCGCAGGTACATAGAGACTCCTTGTGAAGCTCCAGCGACATTCCCTCTGCTATTAACCACAACGATTTGCAGTCCCCCAAAAGGGGAAGCACACCGTTCCTGGAGACACTGCAATACCAGGTCGATGCGTGGAGTGGACGGAGCAAGCCCCGGTTCCGGCTCCATGAGCCAAAAATCCATTTAATATGTAGTCCCCAGATAGGGGACGTATCAGATATTAAACTGATAAGAACAGATACTACACTTGATCTTAGCCAAAAGGCCGAGAAGCGATGCCGTTGCCAAGCAGTGGGGGCAGAGCCGGCAAAGGCGACGCCCATCTGGGCCGCGGTGGGTTTCGTACTTTGCCTCTAGGACCACTGCTGTCGATCAGATCGTTTGTTAAATAGTGGAGATGATTTGAAACAACCTGCTTTCGCGAACTGGTCCTAGGTTTTTCCATCGACCTCCACAAAAGCACCGCAGTACAATTCTCTGGACTCCCTAGGTCGTTCTTGATCAGGAGGGGGGGGGAAAAAAAAAGCTCAACTTTAACATTTGGATAGTGTGACGAGTCCCTCGTTCTTCCTGCTACGGCCGGCCAGTGGGTGTGGCTGGGAGACTCATCAAGTGAACCATGTACACCCGTGCTTCCCTCTATAAAGCTTGGGCTTTGTTTGGCGTGGTGTGTTGCTTGCTCCTGGGTGCTTTGGTTTTGATTTTGGTCTTTGTTTATTTTGAGTTCCTTATTCATTTAAATGTGGTTCTGTCTGATGTTTGGTTATTGATGTGTCTGACAGAAATTGTGTTTGGTTTTGTTGATTTCTGGTTTCATATATTTTCTTATTTATGCTGATAAATCTCTTTTCGTTGCAACCTACCAAGCTGCCTATGTCCTCCGTTTCATTTGTCACGGCTTTGAGCCGGTCGTGACACTAGCGACCACGGGGTCATTTAGAAAACGGCCATGGTCGAGTGCCCCCAAAAGCCTGTCGTCCCTGAAGGAAAACTCAGAACTTTGCGAAACCAGGCGAGCGCACGCAACACCCGATTCCATAAAAGGGGCGTGCAAACACACACGGAGCCACAGACAACGCTACGACTGTTAGAAACCACAGGTTCTCTCGGCACCACCTAATCTTCTTTCAACCAGTATGTCCAGGGGAGAGCGCGAACGCAGTCCCCCACTACCATAAATTATGCAGTCGAGATTCCCACATTTGGGGAATTCGCAGGGGTCAGCACAACCGGAGTGCAATGGCCGAGCCTCGCCCTGGGTGAACCACCTTCCTGATCATGGTGTCTCCCCTGCCAGGTAAGTATGAGTCCCCAGGCCTCCAGTCAGAGGCTACCCTATCCCTCTTTGCCGTCCTCATCAACGGTGACCCCCTCCCCCACCCCAAGCAAAGGAAGGGCGTGTCCCTTCCATTACTTGACTGCGATTTCCGTGACCATGCCTTCAAGCCGGCAAACTGCCAAGCACCTACAGGTGCTGGTCGTATGATTAGAATGTCATCAAAAAGTTGATTTCTTTCACTAATTCCTTTCAAAAAGTCAAACTTGTATATTATGTACATTGCACACAGACTGATATATTTCAAATGTTTATTTCTTTTAATTTTGATGATTATAACTGACAACTAAGGAAAATCCCAAATCCGGTATCTCAGCAAATTTAGAATATTACTTAAGACCAATACAAAGAAAGGATTTTTAGAAATCTTGGCCAACTGAAAACTATAAACATGAAAAGTATGAGCGTGTGCAGCACTCAATACTTAGTTGGGGCTCCTTTTGCCTGAATTACTGCAGCAATGCGGCGTGGCATGGAGTCGATCGGTCTGTGGCACTGCTCAGGTGTTATGAGAGCCCAGGTTGCTCTGATAGTGGCCTTCAGCTCTTCTTAATTGTTGGGTCTGGCATATGGCATCTTCCTCTTCACAATACCCCGTAGATTTTCTATGGGGTTAAGGTCAGGCGAGTTTGCTGGCCAATTAAGAACAGGGATACCATGGTCCTTAAACCGGGTACTGGTAGCTTTGGCACTGTGTGCAGGTGCCAAGTCCTGTTGGGAAATGAAATCTGCATCTCCATAAAGTTGGTCAGCAGCAGGAAGCATGAAGTGCTCTAAAACTTCCTGGTATACGGCTGCGTTGACCTTGGACCTCAGAAAACACAGTGGGCCAACACCAGCAGATGACATGGCACCCCAAACCATCACTGACTGTGGAAACTTTAGGCTGGCCCTCAAGCGACGTGGATTGTGTGCCTCTCCTCTCTTCCTCCAGACTCTGGGACCCCGATTTCCAAAGGAAATGCCAAATTGACTTTCATCAGAGAACGTAACTTTGGACCACTCAGCAGCAGTCCAGTCCTTTTTGTCGAGGCGCCTCTGACGCTGTCTGTTGTTCAAGAGTGGCTTGACACAAGGAACGAGACAGCTGAAAACCATGTCTTGCATACGTCTGTGCGTAGGGGTTCTTGAAGCACTGACTCCAGCTGCAGTCCACTCTTTGTGAATCTCCCCCACATTTTTGAATGGGTTCTGTTTCACAGTCCTCTCCAGGGTGCGGTTATCCCTATTGCTAGTACACTTTTTTTTCTACCACATCTTTTCCTTCCCTTCGCCTCTCTATTAATGTGCTTGGACACAGAGCTCTGCGAACAGCCAGCCTCTTTTGCAATGACCTTTTGTGTCTTGGCCTCCTTGTGCAAGGTGTCAGTGGTCGTCTTTTGGACAACTGTCAAGTCAGCAGTCTTCCCCATGACTGTGTAGCCTACAGAACTAGACTGAGAGACCATTTAAAGGCCTTTGCAGGTGTTTTGAGTTAATTAGCTGATAAGAGTGTGTGGCACCAGGTGTCTTCAATATTGAACCTTTTCACAATATTCTAATTTTCTGAGATAGTGACTTTGGGATTTTCCATAGTTGTCAGCTATACTCATCAAAATGAAAAGAAATAAACATGTGAAACCTCTCAGTCTGTGTGTAATGAATGAATATGATATATACAAGTTTCACTTTTTGAAAGGAATTAGTGAAATAAATCAACTTTTTGATGACATTCTAATTATATGACCAGCACCTGTACACGAGCTGCGGTCCTTTAGACCAGTGGTTCCCATCAGTCAGGCGTGTTTGATTAGATGTCTCCCTGATCAAACACACCCGATCCAACTCATCAGCTCGTTGGTAAAGACTCCAAGACCTCAGACGGGCGCATCAGACAAGAGTGACATTCAAGACGTGCAGTGCTGGTTTGGGAACCGCTGCTTTGGAACAACGGCGACCGTTTCATAAGGGTGCGAGACGGTGCCACCCTGCCAGCCACCCCACCGCAGGTACATAGAGACTCCTTGTGAAGCTCCAGCGACATTTCCTCTGCTATTAACCACAACGATTTGCAGTCCCCCAAAAGGGGAAGCACACCGTTCCTGGAGACACTGCAATACCAGGTCGATGCGTGGAGTGGACGGAGCAAGCCCCGGTTCCGGCTCCATGAGCCAAAAATCCATTTAATATGTAGTCCCCAGATAGGGGACGTATCAGATATTAAACTGATAAGAACAGATACTACACTTGATCTTAGCCAAAAGGCCGAGAAGCGATGCCGTTGCCAAGCAGTGGGGGCAGAGCCGGCAAAGGCGACGCCCATCTGGGCCGCGGTGGGTTTCGTACTTTGCCTCTAGGACCACTGCTGTCGATCAGATCGTTTGTTAAATAGTGGAGATGATTTGAAACAACCTGCTTTCGCGAACTGGTCCTAGGTTTTTCCATCGACCTCCACAAAAGCACCGCAGTACAATTCTCTGGACTCCCTAGGTCGTTCTTGATCAGGAGGGGGGAAAAAAAAAGCTCAACTTTAACATTTGGATAGTGTGACGAGTCCCTCGTTCTTCCTGCTACGGCCGGCCAGTGGGTGTGGCTGGGAGACTCATCAAGTGAACCATGTACACCCGTGCTTCCCTCTATAAAGCTTGGGCTTTGTTTGGCGTGGTGTGTTGCTTGCTCCTGGGTGCTTTGGTTTTGATTTTGGTCTTTGTTTATTTTGAGTTCCTTATTCATTTAAATGTGGTTCTGTCTGATGTTTGGTTATTGATGTGTCTGACAGAAATTGTGTTTGGTTTTGTTGATTTCTGGTTTCATATATTTTCTTATTTATGCTGATAAATCTCTTTTCATTGCAACCTACCAAGCTGCCTATGTCCTCCGTTTCATTTGTCACGGCTTTGAGCCGGTCGTGACACTAGCGACCACGGGGTCATTTAGAAAACGGCCATGGTCGAGTGCCCCCAAAAGCCTGTCGTCCCTGAAGGAAAACTCAGAACTTTGCGAAACCAGGCGAGCGCACGCAACACCCGATTCCATAAAAGGGGCGTGCAAACACACACAGAGCCACAGACAACGCTACGACTGTTAGAAACCACAGGTTCTCTCGGCACCACCTAATCTTCTTTCAACCAGTATGTCCAGGGGAGAGCGCGAACGCAGTCCCCCACTACCATAAATTATGCAGTCGAGATTCCCACATTTGGGGAATTCGCAGGGGTCAGCACAACCGGAGTGCAATGGCCGAGCCTCGCCCTGGGTGAACCACCTTCCTGATCATGGTGTCTCCCCTGCCAGGTAAGTATGAGTCCCCAGGCCTCCAGTCAGAGGCTACCCTATCCCTCTTTGCCGTCCTCATCAACGGTGACCCCCTCCCCCACCCCAAGCAAAGGAAGGGCGTGTCCCTTCCATTACTTGACTGCGATTTCCGTGACCATGCCTTCAAGCCGGCAAACTGCCAAGCACCTACAGGTGCTGGTCGTATGATTAGAATGTCATCAAAAAGTTGATTTCTTTCACTAATTCCTTTCAAAAAGTCAAACTTGTATATTATGTACATTGCACACAGACTGATATATTTCAAATGTTTATTTCTTTTAATTTTGATGATTATAACTGACAACTAAGGAAAATCCCAAATCCGGTATCTCAGCAAATTTAGAATATTACTTAAGACCAATACAAAGAAAGGATTTTTAGAAATCTTGGCCAACTGAAAACTATAAACATGAAAAGTATGAGCGTGTGCAGCACTCAATACTTAGTTGGGGCTCCTTTTGCCTGAATTACTGCAGCAATGCGGCGTGGCATGGAGTCGATCGGTCTGTGGCACTGCTCAGGTGTTATGAGAGCCCAGGTTGCTCTGATAGTGGCCTTCAGCTCTTCTTAATTGTTGGGTCTGGCATATGGCATCTTCCTCTTCACAATACCCCGTAGATTTTCTATGGGGTTAAGGTCAGGCGAGTTTGCTGGCCAATTAAGAACAGGGATACCATGGTCCTTAAACCGGGTACTGGTAGCTTTGGCACTGTGTGCAGGTGCCAAGTCCTGTTGGGAAATGAAATCTGCATCTCCATAAAGTTGGTCAGCAGCAGGAAGCATGAAGTGCTCTAAAACTTCCTGGTATACGGCTGCGTTGACCTTGGACCTCAGAAAACACAGTGGGCCAACACCAGCAGATGACATGGCACCCCAAACCATCACTGACTGTGGAAACTTTAGGCTGGCCCTCAAGCGACGTGGATTGTGTGCCTCTCCTCTCTTCCTCCAGACTCTGGGACCCCGATTTCCAAAGGAAATGCCAAATTGACTTTCATCAGAGAACGTAACTTTGGACCACTCAGCAGCAGTCCAGTCCTTTTTGTCGAGGCGCCTCTGACGCTGTCTGTTGTTCAAGAGTGGCTTGACACAAGGAACGAGACAGCTGAAAACCATGTCTTGCATACGTCTGTGCGTAGGGGTTCTTGAAGCACTGACTCCAGCTGCAGTCCACTCTTTGTGAATCTCCCCCACATTTTTGAATGGGTTCTGTTTCACAGTCCTCTCCAGGGTGCGGTTATCCCTATTGCTAGTACACTTTTTTTCTACCACATCTTTTCCTTCCCTTCGCCTCTCTATTAATGTGCTTGGACACAGAGCTCTGCGAACAGCCAGCCTCTTTTGCAATGACCTTTTGTGTCTTGGCCTCCTTGTGCAAGGTGTCAGTGGTCGTCTTTTGGACAACTGTCAAGTCAGCAGTCTTCCCCATGACTGTGTAGCCTACAGAACTAGACTGAGAGACCATTTAAAGGCCTTTGCAGGTGTTTTGAGTTAATTAGCTGATAAGAGTGTGTGGCACCAGGTGTCTTCAATATTGAACCTTTTCACAATATTCTAATTTTCTGAGATAGTGACTTTGGGATTTTCCATAGTTGTCAGCTATACTCATCAAAATGAAAAGAAATAAACATGTGAAACCTCTCAGTCTGTGTGTAATGAATGAATATGATATATACAAGTTTCACTTTTTGAAAGGAATTAGTGAAATAAATCAACTTTTTGATGACATTCTAATTATATGACCAGCACCTGTACACGAGCTGCGGTCCTTTAGACCAGTGGTTCCCATCAGTCAGGCGTGTTTGATTAGATGTCTCCCTGATCAAACACACCCGATCCAACTCATCAGCTCGTTGGTAAAGACTCCAAGACCTCAGACGGGCGCATCAGACAAGAGTGACATTCAAGACGTGCAGTGCTGGTTTGGGAACCGCTGCTTTGGAACAACGGCGACCGTTTCATAAGGGTGCGAGACGGTGCCACCCTGCCAGCCACCCCACCGCAGGTACATAGAGACTCCTTGTGAAGCTCCAGCGACATTCCCTCTGCTATTAACCACAACGATTTGCAGTCCCCCAAAAGGGGAAGCACACCGTTCCTGGAGACACTGCAATACCAGGTCGATGCGTGGAGTGGACGGAGCAAGCCCCGGTTCCGGCTCCATGAGCCAAAAATCCATTTAATATGTAGTCCCCAGATAGGAGACGTATCAGATATTAAACTGATAAGAACAGATACTACACTTGATCTTAGCCAAAAGGCCGAGAAGCGATGCCGTTGCCAAGCAGTGGGGGCAGAGCCGGCAAAGGCGACGCCCATCTGGGCCGCGGTGGGTTTCGTACTTTGCCTCTAGGACCACTGCTGTCGATCAGATCGTTTGTTAAATAGTGGAGATGATTTGAAACAACCTGCTTTCGCGAACTGGTCCTAGGTTTTTCCATCGACCTCCACAAAAGCACCGCAGTACAATTCTCTGGACTCCCTAGGTCGTTCTTGATCAGGAGGGGGGGGGAAAGCTCAACTTTAACATTTGGATAGTGTGACGAGTCCCTCGTTCTTCCTGCTACGGCCGGCCAGTGGGTGTGGCTGGGAGACTCATCAAGTGAACCATGTACACCCGTGCTTCCCTCTATAAAGCTTGGGCTTTGTTTGGCGTGGTGTGTTGCTTGCTCCTGGGTGCTTTGGTTTTGATTTTGGTCTTTGTTTATTTTGAGTTCCTTATTCATTTAAATGTGGTTCTGTCTGATGTTTGGTTATTGATGTGTCTGACAGAAATTGTGTTTGGTTTTGTTGATTTCTTGTTTCATATATTTTCTTATTTATGCTGATAAATCTCTTTTCGTTGCAACCTACCAAGCTGCCTATGTCCTCCGTTTCATTTGTCACGGCTTTGAGCCGGTCGTGACAATAGCGACCACGGGGTCATTTAGAAAACGGCCATGGTCGAGTGCCCCCAAAAGCCTGTCGTCCCTGAAGGAAAACTCAGAACTTTGCGAAACCAGGCGAGCGCACGCAACACCCGATTCCATAAAAGGGGCGTGCAAACACACACGGAGCCACAGACAACGCTACGACTGTTAGAAACCACAGGTTCTCTCGGCACCACCTAATCTTCTTTCAACCAGTATGTCCAGGGGAGAGCGCGAACGCAGTCCCCCACTACCATAAATTATGCAGTCGAGATTCCCACATTTGGGGAATTCGCAGGGGTCAGCACAACCGGAGTGCAATGGCCGAGCCTCGCCCTGGGTGAACCACCTTCCTGATCATGGTGTCTCCCCTGCCAGGTAAGTATGAGTCCCCAGGCCTCCAGTCAGAGGCTACCCTATCCCTCTTTGCCGTCCTCATCAACGGTGACCCCCTCCCCCACCCCAAGCAAAGGAAGGGCGTGTCCCTTCCATTACTTGACTGCGATTTCCGTGACCATGCCTTCAAGCCGGCAAACTGCCAAGCACCTACAGGTGCTGGTCGTATGATTAGAATGTCATCAAAAAGTTGATTTCTTTCACTAATTCCTTTCAAAAAGTCAAACTTGTATATTATGTACATTGCACACAGACTGATATATTTCAAATGTTTATTTCTTTTAATTTTGATGATTATAACTGACAACTAAGGAAAATCCCAAATCCGGTATCTCAGCAAATTTAGAATATTACTTAAGACCAATACAAAGAAAGGATTTTTAGAAATCTTGGCCAGTCATGGAGTCGATCGGTCTGTGGCACTGCTCAGGTGTTATGAGAGCCCAGGTTGCTCTGATAGTGGCCTTCAGCTCTTCTTAATTGTTGGGTCTGGCATATGGCATCTTCCTCTTCACAATACCCCGTAGATTTTCTATGGGGTTAAGGTCAGGCGAGTTTGCTGGCCAATTAAGAACAGGGATACCATGGTCCTTAAACCGGGTACTGGTAGCTTTGGCACTGTGTGCAGGTGCCAAGTCCTGTTGGGAAATGAAATCTGCATCTCCATAAAGTTGGTCAGCAGCAGGAAGCATGAAGTGCTCTAAAACTTCCTGGTATACGGCTGCGTTGACCTTGGACCTCAGAAAACACAGTGGGCCAACACCAGCAGATGACATGGCACCCCAAACCATCACTGACTGTGGAAACTTTAGGCTGGCCCTCAAGCGACGTGGATTGTGTGCCTCTCCTCTCTTCCTCCAGACTCTGGGACCCCGATTTCCAAAGGAAATGCCAAATTGACTTTCATCAGAGAACGTAACTTTGGACCACTCAGCAGCAGTCCAGTCCTTTTTGCCGAGGCGCCTCTGACGCTGTCTGTTGTTCAAGAGTGGCTTGACACAAGGAACGAGACAGCTGAAAACCATGTCTTGCATACGTCTGTGCGTAGGGGTTCTTGAAGCACTGACTCCAGCTGCAGTCCACTCTTTGTGAATCTCCCCACATTTTTGAATGGGTTCTGTTTCACAGTCCTCTCCAGGGTGCGGTTATCCCTATTGCTAGTACACTTTTTTCTACCACATCTTTTCCTTCCCTTCGCCTCTCTATTAATGTGCTTGGACACAGAGCTCTGCGAACAGCCAGCCTCTTTTGCAATGACCTTTTGTGTCTTGGCCTCCTTGTGCAAGGTGTCAGTGGTCGTCTTTTGGACAACTGTCAAGTCAGCAGTCTTCCCCATGACTGTGTAGCCTACAGAACTAGACTGAGAGACCATTTAAAGGCCTTTGCAGGTGTTTTGAGTTAATTAGCTGATAAGAGTGTGTGGCACCAGGTGTCTTCAATATTGAACCTTTTCACAATATTCTAATTTTCTGAGATAGTGACTTTGGGATTTTCCATAGTTGTCAGCTATACTCATCAAAATGAAAAGAAATAAACATGTGAAACCTCTCAGTCTGTGTGTAATGAATGAATATGATATATACAAGTTTCACTTTTTGAAAGGAATTAGTGAAATAAATCAACTTTTTGATGACATTCTAATTATATGACCAGCACCTGTACACGAGCTGCGGTCCTTTAGACCAGTGGTTCCCATCAGTCAGGCGTGTTTGATTAGATGTCTCCCTGATCAAACACACCCGATCCAACTCATCAGCTCGTTGGTAAAGACTCCAAGACCTCAGACGGGCGCATCAGACAAGAGTGACATTCAAGACGTGCAGTGCTGGTTTGGGAACCGCTGCTTTGGAACAACGGCGACCGTTTCATAAGGGTGCGAGACGGTGCCACCCTGCCAGCCACCCCACCGCAGGTACATAGAGACTCCTTGTGAAGCTCCAGCGACATTCCCTCTGCTATTAACCACAACGATTTGCAGTCCCCCAAAAGGGGAAGCACACCGTTCCTGGAGACACTGCAATACCAGGTCGATGCGTGGAGTGGACGGAGCAAGCCCCGGTTCCGGCTCCATGAGCCAAAAATCCATTTAATATGTAGTCCCCAGATAGGGGACGTATCAGATATTAAACTGATAAGAACAGATTCCATCTTTTACATACACAAACTCAGACAGTTCATCAACACATACTTTTTATAACTCACTTTAGGTCCCATTTAATCCCTTTTTCCCTTCAAACATTTTTTAATTTCCCCCTCAATATTATCATTTTGCACTGCGCCCTGCACTCTAGCCAAAACACAATAAAAAATTGATTTAGGACCCCATCCTGTTCGTTTGGACCTTAACATCGAAGTTCTGTGATTCCACAAAACCCTTTTGCCTTCTGATATAATTATCCACACCACCTTCCTCAATTCAAACTTCTGTCCCCCCAGACCCTCCCCATAAATTACCAGGTTCCGGGTCAGAGGAGGACCTTTCCACCCCTTCCACCACTGATACAGCAAAGTCCAGAAGGCAGATGAAACTGGGCATGTCCAAAATACATGTTCTATTGTTTCCTCCCTCCCACAACCAATTGGGCAGAAAGGTGACTTCCCTTGCCCATGACGATACTGCCTCTCCCTTACAGGCAAACGCCCCAGGGCCCCCAACCAATGAAGGTCTCTGCAAGCTCCATCCACATATGCTGGCTGTAGCATTGCCCAATTCACAGTGATGGGAAGAAATCTCTCTAGTCCCCCCTTCCCTGCCCCCCTCTCCCTTAAACCCTTGTACAGTTCCCTATGATTTATCACTGTTCCCTGTTCCAGACACCAAGGATGTTGACGTATAAATTTGGCAAACCACTGATATTCTTCCGGCCTGTCAAAAGCCCACGGAACCAACTTATCCCATGCAATCAAAGATCTTAGTGGAAAGGCTGCCCAGAACCTTGCAAAAAAATAAGCTTTGTGGTTTGTTGCCTGTAGGATTAAACGTGCCACAAAGGATGAAAAAATAGATGCTACCCACAAGGTAAAAAAAGGCACCTCCCTCCCACCCTTCTTAATTTCTTGGCTCACCTGAGCCCTGGATACCAGCTCGCACCTTCCCTTCCACAGAAAGGAGAACACAAGACCTTCCAACTCTCTGCCACAATTATAGGGAAGAGGGAACACATATGCCAAATAATTGACTGTAGGCAACAAGTCTGCTTTTATCACTAATGTTCGGCTAGTTAAAGAAAGCTCTCTAGTGTTCCAAAGGCCAATTTTGGAGCGCACTTTCCCAATCAAAACCCTCCAGTTCTCCTTAGCGCTGTTCTGCCTGAAGAAACGCACTCCCAAAACCTTCAGACCATCTTCACATAAGCTATATCCCTCAATGGCTGTCTCCCGCCTAGCCCATCGACCTACATACATGACGGCTGACTTTGACATGTTCACTTTCGCCCCTGTAACCCTCCCAAAATCTCCCAAAATCTTGCTTGTTTCTAAAAAATCCTGCCTTGATGTCAAAAACAGTGTCATGTCATCTGCATACAGCGACACCTTTGCTTGCAGACCTCCAGCCCCCGGCATGTGCAGGCCAGTAAAGGCCTGACATGCCCTTAAACGGGAAGCTAAAGGTTCAATGAACAAAATATAAAGAAGAGGGGAGAGAGGACATCCCTGTCTTACTCCTCCCAGCTGCTCAACTGACTCTGTCAGGAAACCATTAACTTTAAACTTACTTACCGCCCCCTTATACAATAAACGAACCCACGCCCTGATACTTGCCCCAAAACCTACCCTCTCAAGAACTGCAAACAAAAAGGAGAGACTAACTCGATCAAAAGCTTTCTCCTGGTCGAGGCTCAAAATTGCTAGAGAAAGCTGCCGTTGCTCAGCCCACCCAATAGCATCTCTGATCAAAGTCAAATTTAGGCTGCCAGAGCGGCCTGGTACCCCACAAGTCTGGTCTGGGTGCACCACCTTCCCCACCACAGACCTCATTCGTATAGCTATGACCTTCGCAAGGATTTTATAGTCAGTAGTAAGGAGAGTGATGGGCCTCCAGTTTGCCAAATCTGTCTTATCTCCCTTCTTATACAAAAGGGAGACATGCCCTGTCCTCATAGAAGCTGTGAGTGACCCAGTCATCAGGCTCTCATTATACACCTCAACCAGGTCCTGTCCAATAAGTTGCCAAAAGGAGCAGTATATCTCAACTGGCAACCCATCACAGCCAGGAGCTGTCCCTTTCCTAAGTGATGCCATTGCCTCTTCTGCCTCCTGCAAAGACACCTCCCCTTCTAATGCGGCAGCATCATCACCCTCCAAGACACTCTCTAAACTTGTCAAGAACACCCTCGCCTGAGAGTCTACCAAACCTCGGGGGCTAAAAAGCTGTTTATAAAAAACTGCCACCGTCTTCAACATTTCAGCTGTAGATGTAACATTACCCTTCTCTGTCTTTAACCCTTCTATGCATTTCCTCTGCTGCTGTCTCCTCACAGAGGCAAAAAAATATTTTGATGGACCCTCCTCTAAAAACCGTCTCCTTGCACCCATTTCTAACATAAATTTCTCTGCTTCCTTCATATAAAAACCTTTAACCCTCTCTTGGATAGCATAGAATCTGCCCCACTCCTCAGCTGCCTCTCTGCCCTCCTGAGCCCATAAGGACTGCATCTCCCTAATCCAAACACTAATGAGCCCTCGTCTTTTTACTGCCTTAGCCTCCCCCACCATCTACAGAAGTTAGCTATTCTCTCTTTTACTCCCTCCCACCACTGAGCCTGCGTTTCAAACAGACACTTCAAATTCTGCCAGGCCCTGTATAGGTGCTTAAACACTTGAACAAAAAACTTATCCTGAAGGAAAGATCTGTTCAACCTCCAAGATCCTCTCCCCCTCTGAATACCCCCAACCTCCATCTCGACTCCTATCATACAATGATCAGACAACCAAACCGGCAAGAAGAAGAAATCATCAACCTTAACTCCTGCTGACACAAACACATAATCCAAACGAGATTTTTCCCCTCTACTATTTCTCCAAGTAAAGCCCTCCAAAGCCCTTCCCACCACTTTAAAGGAGTCATAAAGAGAAAAACTCTTAAGGAGGAAAGCCAAATCACCCTTTGGCTCCCTATCTAAAGAAACATTAAAATCCCCTCCCAAAACCACCTTCCGATTTGTATAAAACAAAGGTTTTAATAAATTAAAGAAACCCCCTCTCTCCTCCCTCTTACTAGGCGCATATACATTAATCAGTCTGATGCTAACACCCCTCCATCTTACATCAGCATACAACACCCTCCCCGGAACTACCATTAAATTCTCTTCAATGACAAATTCCTGAGAGTTAAAAAGTATTCCCACCCCATCTGCCATCACATTCCCTGCCCCCCACATAGATGGACCTTTTCCCCAGTCCTTTGCAAAAAGAAGCTCATCTCTGCTGTTCTCTAAATGACATTCCTGTAAAAACATAATGTCAAAATTAACAGAACTCAAGGACTCAAAAAAAGCTATCCTTCGTTTTGCCATTTTCAATCCTCTTACATTTAGAGTGGCCACCCTCAGCCCCCCCATTTTAGGCAAACACTAAAGAAAAACAGTCCTTATCCCTTATCCCCTCCAAAACCTCCCTTCCCACCCCCTGTGGTACATCCCTTCACCCTTCTAGCTACTACCTCCGTCCACCCCTGAGAATCATCTTCAGTACTCTCCCCACACTCTCCCCACTCCATCCCCACTCACCCCCATCCCCCCCCTCATATACTACTTCTTTAAAAGCTTTAACCGCTCCCGCTCCCTTCCCCGAGTCATGTAAAGATACCAAGTCCTCCAAAGAAACAAAAGTCTTTACTGTCTCAATCTTGCTGCATTTTCGGTCCCTCTCGTCCTCTCCTCCGCCATCTTCTTCCACCGCTCGCCGACGTCCTCTTCCCCCTGATATCTCCATCTCGCTGTCTCCGCCTCCACTTTGCTCAGAAGTTATAATGTCTAAAGCATCCAGTTGCGACCATGTAAACCTGGCTGGGTCTTCAGCTTGTGGAGTATCTTGAATGGTGTTGTTACTAGACACAATTGCAGCCCCGGAAAACACCTCTGCAATATCGATGTCTGACCAGGTCTGTCCAATACCCTGTGACTGCTCCCTCTCTTGAGCTGCCCCCGGAGGACGTGGCTGGTTGACCTCTGCAACTGCTGGTCCTTTGTCCTGGTGATGCACAGCACTTTCCTCAGCCCCCTGGTCTTTATTAGCACCCTCTGTTGCAGCTGTAAGCTCTGTCTGGTTGATTGAAGAGTTGGATGCCTCACACATGAGAGATTCCAAATCTGCTTGCAGATCTTCCCCCTCCTTAAATAAACTAGCGTAGCTCTTCTTTCTGGCTGGACAACCCCGATACAAATGTTCTTTACTTCCACACAGACTGCAATGCTTGGGAGCAGTACATTCCGCCGCCACATGATCCGTCTTCCCACAGAATCTACATCTCTCTCCCTTGCACTCCACTTTCACATGACCCTGCCCTCCACATCTTCGACAATACACGGGCTGTCCGGGATAGTGCAGGAAACCTCTGTTCGGTCCAATAGAAAAGCTGCCTGGAGGGTGCAGCACAGTGCCAGGTGAAGAGGAGTCAAGTCTCAACTTCACCATGTACCTCCTCTTCCCATTCCATATTCCATATCGATCTCTCAAGCGCTCTCCTCCTCTTACAACATCACAATATCTTGCAATAAATGCCAGGACATCGCCATCCTCCACAAAAGGGTTGTATATATGAATAGTAAGTGGGATAAAATCCTGAACAAACACAGGCTGAAGCTGCAGGCCCTCCAGCAATTTATGACCTTCCTTTTTCTTCCAGGCTTCAAAAAAACCAACACAGTCCTTCAAAACACAAAAAGTTAAATCCAAAAATCCAGTTGACACAAAATCTTGTAAACAAAAAACTTCAGCAGGCTGTATCTTGAAAAGTCCTCTAAGAATTTCAGTAACAAAAAAATCTCTTCCAAAACGTTGCTTCACCAATTCTTCAGCATCTTTCTTCAACAACACACGAATCGTATTCCTCAACCGCACCATCAAGGCCGACTCTCTTTCGTCGTTCCCCGACATAACTCCTGGGTAAGATACTACACTTGATCTTAGCCAAAAGGCCGAGAAGCGATGCTGTTGCCAAGCAGTGGGGGCAGAGCCGGCAAAGGCGACGCCCATCTGGGCCGCGGTGGGTTTCGTACTTTGCCTCTAGGACCACTGCTGTCGATCAGATCGTTTGTTAAATAGTGGAGATGATTTGAAACAACCTGCTTTCGCGAACTGGTCCTAGGTTTTTCCATCGACCTCCACAAAAGCACCGCAGTACAATTCTCTGGACTCCCTAGGTCGTTCTTGATCAGGAGGGGGGGAAAAAAAAAAAAGCTCAACTTTAACATTTGGATAGTGTGACGAGTCCCTCGTTCTTCCTGCTACGGCCGGCCAGTGGGTGTGGCTGGGAGACTCATCAAGTGAACCATGTACACCCGTGCTTCCCTCTATAAAGCTTGGGCTTTGTTTGGCGTGGTGTGTTGCTTGCTCCTGGGTGCTTTGGTTTTGATTTTGGTCTTTGTTTATTTTGAGTTCCTTATTCATTTAAATGTGGTTCTGTCTGATGTTTGGTTATTGATGTGTCTGACAGAAATTGTGTTTGGTTTTGTTGATTTCTGGTTTCATATATTTTCTTATTTATGCTGATAAATCTCTTTTCGTTGCAACCTACCAAGCTGCCTATGTCCTCCGTTTCATTTGTCACGGCTTTGAGCCGGTCGTGACAATAGCGACCACGGGGTCATTTAGAAAACGGCCATGGTCGAGTGCCCCCAAAAGCCTGTCGTCCCTGAAGGAAAACTCAGAACTTTGCGAAACCAGGCGAGCGCACGCAACACCCGATTCCATAAAAGGGGCGTGCAAACACACACGGAGCCACAGACAACGCTACGACTGTTAGAAACCACAGGTTCTCTCGGCACCACCTAATCTTCTTTCAACCAGTATGTCCAGGGGAGAGCGCGAACGCAGTCCCCCACTACCATAAATTATGCAGTCGAGATTCCCACATTTGGGGAATTCGCAGGGGTCAGCACAACCGGAGTGCAATGGCCGAGCCTCGCCCTGGGTGAACCACCTTCCTGATCATGGTGTCTCCCCTGCCAGGTAAGTATGAGTCCCCCGGCCTCCAGTCAGAGGCTACCCTATCCCTCTTTGCCGTCCTCATCAACGGTGTCCCCCCGCCACCACCCCAAGCAAAGGAAGGGCGTGTCCCTTCCATTACTTGACTGCGATTTCCGTGACCATGCCTTCAAGCCGGCAAACTGCCAAGCACCTACAGGTGCTGGTCGTATGATTAGAATGTCATCAAAAAGTTGATTTCTTTCACTAATTCCTTTCAAAAAGTCAAACTTGTATATTATGTACATTGCACACAGACTGATATATTTCAAATGTTTATTTCTTTTAATTTTGATGATTATAACTGACAACTAAGGAAAATCCCAAATCCGGTATCTCAGCAAATTTAGAATATTACTTAAGACCAATACAAAGAAAGGATTTTTAGAAATCTTGGCCAACTGAAAACTATAAACATGAAAAGTATGAGCGTGTGCAGCACTCAATACTTAGTTGGGGCTCCTTTTGCCTGAATTACTGCAGCAATGCGGCGTGGCATGGAGTCGATCGGTCTGTGGCACTGCTCAGGTGTTATGAGAGCCCAGGTTGCTCTGATAGTGGCCTTCAGCTCTTCTTAATTGTTGGGTCTGGCATATGGCATCTTCCTCTTCACAATACCCCGTAGATTTTCTATGGGGTTAAGGTCAGGCGAGTTTGCTGGCCAATTAAGAACAGGGATACCATGGTCCTTAAACCGGGTACTGGTAGCTTTGGCACTGTGTGCAGGTGCCAAGTCCTGTTGGGAAATGAAATCTGCATCTCCATAAAGTTGGTCAGCAGCAGGAAGCATGAAGTGCTCTAAAACTTCCTGGTATACGGCTGCGTTGACCTTGGACCTCAGAAAACACAGTGGGCCAACACCAGCAGATGACATGGCACCCCAAACCATCACTGACTGTGGAAACTTTAGGCTGGCCCTCAAGCGACGTGGATTGTGTGCCTCTCCTCTCTTCCTCCAGACTCTGGGACCCCGATTTCCAAAGGAAATGCCAAATTGACTTTCATCAGAGAACGTAACTTTGGACCACTCAGCAGCAGTCCAGTCCTTTTTGTCGAGGCGCCTCTGACGCTGTCTGTTGTTCAAGAGTGGCTTGACACAAGGAACGAGACAGCTGAAAACCATGTCTTGCATACGTCTGTGCGTAGGGGTTCTTGAAGCACTGACTCCAGCTGCAGTCCACTCTTTGTGAATCTCCCCCACATTTTTGAATGGGTTCTGTTTCACAGTCCTCTCCAGGGTGCGGTTATCCCTATTGCTAGTACACTTTTTTTCTACCACATCTTTTCCTTCCCTTCGCCTCTCTATTAATGTGCTTGGACACAGAGCTCTGCGAACAGCCAGCCTCTTTTGCAATGACCTTTTGTGTCTTGGCCTCCTTGTGCAAGGTGTCAGTGGTCGTCTTTTGGACAACTGTCAAGTCAGCAGTCTTCCCCATGACTGTGTAGCCTACAGAACTAGACTGAGAGACCATTTAAAGGCCTTTGCAGGTGTTTTGAGTTAATTAGCTGATAAGAGTGTGTGGCACCAGGTGTCTTCAATATTGAACCTTTTCACAATATTCTAATTTTCTGAGATAGTGACTTTGGGATTTTCCATAGTTGTCAGCTATACTCATCAAAATGAAAAGAAATAAACATGTGAAACCTCTCAGTCTGTGTGTAATGAATGAATATGATATATACAAGTTTCACTTTTTGAAAGGAATTAGTGAAATAAATCAACTTTTTGATGACATTCTAATTATATGACCAGCACCTGTACACGAGCTGCGGTCCTTTAGACCAGTGGTTCCCATCAGTCAGGCGTGTTTGATTAGATGTCTCCCTGATCAAACACACCCGATCCAACTCATCAGCTCGTTGGTAAAGACTCCAAGACCTCAGACGGGCGCATCAGACAAGAGTGACATTCAAGACGTGCAGTGCTGGTTTGGGAACCGCTGCTTTGGAACAACGGCGACCGTTTCATAAGGGTGCGAGACGGTGCCACCCTGCCAGCCACCCCACCGCAGGTACATAGAGACTCCTTGTGAAGCTCCAGCGACATTCCCTCTGCTATTAACCACAACGATTTGCAGTCCCCCAAAAGGGGAAGCACACCGTTCCTGGAGACACTGCAATACCAGGTCGATGCGTGGAGTGGACGGAGCAAGCCCCGGTTCCGGCTCCATGAGCCAAAAATCCATTTAATATGTAGTCCCCAGATAGGGGACGTATCAGATATTAAACTGATAAGAACAGATTTTTTTTTTTTTCGAAAAGTTTTATTGTCACATTTTCATTCATTTTTTCATGCCACACATTTTAAAACATACTCAGTTCCACAAATTAAAACGGAGGTGACACAATTCTGGTTAAAATCAGTTATTGTTGTGTGTCGTGTAAAGGTCCATGTATGTAAATCAGTGTGGTGTTAAAAGCAGGGCAGATGACTGAAAATAAAAATAAAAATAAAATAAATGAATAAATAGTCGAGATAAGAGACAATAAAACATTTCAACTAAAACATCATCTGTTGTACAGGATCGAGGGTGAGTCCTTATCAAGAATTTCCATTCACTCCAGGTCTCCAGAACAGGCCCAAGACTCCCCGCTTCCGGGGCCCAGCGGAAATCCCCTCTCCTCCGGCCCGCTGGCCCGCTGTTCCCGTAGCCGGTGTGGTGAGGGTGCATCTACGGGCGGCCAAGGTCGGTGGCGGCCGGGACCTTCTCGTGCGACCCCGGCCCCCCATCCGAATAACGACGTGCGGCCCACCCTGCAGCATAGATCTTATCCTCTGCTCGCACGCGTGGAGGGGGCCGTCACGCGTTTCCCCACCAGCAGGTTTCTGGTTGCCCAGATGGCATCCTTGATCACGTTTAGGGTGAGCCAGAGCGAGGTAAAATCTTGCGGTGTCAAGTCCTTCAAGCCCTGACCCACCCCCAGGATGGCAAGCTTGTAATCCACCTGGGCCCCACCCGCTGGCAGGCACGGGAAAAACAGGGGGCCGGTCTTGGCCCACAGGTCCCGCGCAGCGCCGCACTCCCAGAGCAGATGATGGACGGTCTCCGGGGAACCACATCCGGACCGTGGGCAGGTAGAGTTTTTGGCCATGCCTCTGGAGTGCATAACCGCCCTGACCGGGAGGATCTCGTGGGCCACCATCCACGCCAAGTCTTTGTGCCTGTTCTGGAGAGCTGGGTGGGCAACGTTCCGCCAAACTTGTCTGGCCTCACTTAACGTGAGGCCTGGGATTGGACTCACCGTTTCTCGATCCTGCACAAGAGAGATCAAAGACTTGTGATTAGTTAAAATGGTGGCATCCTTTCCTTCCAATGAGTGTTTCTTTAAAAAGGTCTTAATAAAACTGTACTCTTTTGGCATATTAAAAGACACTGGACTTTTAAGATCAATTGGTAAAACTCTCAACGCTCTTAGGTAAGACCCCATCCAGAAACGAGCCATAGCCGCTGTCTTGTTCTCTCTGGATGAGGTCAATGCATATTGGACATGGAGGGCGGCAAAGCGGCTTCCTAAAAACAAGTGGGGGTCTGGGAGGCCTTTCCCGCCATTCTCTTTTCTTTTTTTAACGACCTCCCTCTTCAGTCGTTCCCACTTGGACCCCCACAGGAAATAAAATACCGCCCTCTCCAGGTTGGCCAGGAATCTTCTTGGGGGACTAAAAACAGAACAGACAAGTAAAATTAGGGGTAAAATCACTGCTTTAAAAATTAAAATCTTTCCTTCAATCGTCATTTGTCTTAGTCCCCAAAACCCCAGTCTTTGCCTAACTTTCCCTAAGATGTCAGTCCAGTTCCCCCGTCCTCCACCCTCTTTGTCAAACTTTACACCTAAAACTGTCAGGTCATTGTCTTTAAAATCCAAATCCAGTCCACCTGTGTCCACGTTTCCCCACGGCCCGAAGAGCTGGGCCTCGGACTTACTCCTATTGAGCTTGGCGCCCGAGGCCCGACCGTACCAGTCAGTCAAGTCCAATGCTCTTCGTACCGATAAAAGGTCAGTCGCTAAAAGGGTTACGTCGTCCATATATAAAACACAGGTCGCTGTCAGTCCACCAGTCCCTGGGATGTCCAGTCCTTTAATCCATTTATCCCTTCTCAAGATTTGTGCCAGTGGCTCAATGCAGGCCACATACAGTAGGGGAGATAAAGGACACCCCTGACGGACGCCGCTGTGAATGTTTACAGCTTTGGATAGATGCCCATTAACTGCAAATTTACTGACTAGGCTGTTGTAAAGCAGTCCCACCCAAGCTATAAACCTCCCTGGGAACCCCATTTTTTCCAGTACCTTAAAAAGGAACTGGTGCGAGATGCGGTCAAAAGCTTTTTCAAAATCTAAATTTAGGACTACTAGCCGAATATTTCTGTCTCTCGCGTAACAGATGGCGTCTCTAATCAGCACCAGGCTGTCTGTGATCTTCCTACCGGGCACAGCGCATGCTTGATCCAGGTGGATTACGTCCTCTAGAACAGTCGACATGCGTGTGGCTAAAATCTTACTAAAAAGTTTACAGTCAAAATTTAAAAGCGTGATTGGTCGCCAGTTCTTCAAGTCAGTCCTGTCTCCTTTTTTGTATAATAATGAAACTATCCCTACTCTAAAGCTGTCCGGAAGTCTGTCGAGAGTCTCAAATTCTTTAAAAACTGTCAGTAGGTCATGTGCTAAAATGTCCCAGAAAG
Source organism: Chanodichthys erythropterus (assembly GCF_024489055.1). Lineage (NCBI taxonomy): Eukaryota > Metazoa > Chordata > Actinopteri > Cypriniformes > Xenocyprididae > Chanodichthys > Chanodichthys erythropterus. The sequence goes on from NC_090240.1 coordinate 410,777, forward strand.
TCAAGTAAAACTCCAAGGGAAGTCCATCCATTCCTGGGGACTTCCCTTTTTAAAACCTTTGAGGGATTCTTTTAATTCTAAAAGAGTAAAATCCTGGGCTAAAAGCACGTTTGGACTCTTTATCTTTTTATCTAAAAAATCTAAAACTTCCTTTAAGATGCCGTCGTGTGCTTCTTTTGGACTATATAAATTACTATAAAAATGTTCTATTTCACCTAAAATTTCCTCCATGTTTTTTGCCTCCCTCCCTCCAAAAGTTTTTAAAATGGTTATTGACCCTCCCCGTGAAATAGTCTTTTTAAAAAAATATCGTGTACACTTTTCTCCTTCTTCTATCTCTTTTTCTTTGCATCTTAAAATGACTCCCTTACTTTGAGCTTCGGATAAAACTGACATTTCTTTCTTTACTTCCTTTATTTCCTCTTTAAAATCCAATCCATTATTTAAAAGGTTAAAATATCTCTGCAGTCTTTTTTGCAGCCCCATCATGCATCTTTTTTCTTTGTTCTTTTTCTCTTTACCTATTTTTCTAAAAAAATGTCCTGTCTTTTGTTTCACCATCTCCCACCACTGTGCCCGTGAGTCGTAAAAGTCCTGGAGAGTCTGCCATTGGCACTTCTTCATCCTCTAATAGGGAGCAGTTCAGCTTCCACAGCCCTCCCCCTACTGTCACACCCGTGGGTAGTGAAAGGGTGCAGGAGAGCATCATGTGATCAGTGAAGAAAAGGGGGGTCAATGTTGCATCGGTTGGCGGGCAGTCTCTTGTAAAAATATAGTCAATTCGAGAGGCTCTGGCGCCATCACCACTGAACCAGGTGAAGCCCTCCTCTCTCTGATGCATTGTTTTAAAACAGTCGACTAACTTAAAATCTTTGACTAATTTCTTTAATAAAACTGATGTCTTGTCAACCTTAAAATCATCTCCTACCCTTTTTCTATCTTTTTTTGTTAAAACACAATTAAAATCCCCTGCAACCACTAGGGGAGCCCTACCTAACATGTGGGGCTGCAAATCTTCTAAAAGCTCGTATCTCTCATTTTTTCCTGTAAAACCATACATATTTAAAACATTAAAATCCTTACCTAAAAAAGTCAGATTAACTAAAATTGCCCGCCCATCCCTCACCACAGTGCTGCCCTTCACCAAGATATTGGGATTATTAATTAAAAAGGCAACACCGTCATTTTTGTTAAAATTGGAGCCACTCCAGATGGAGGGTCCTGGGGTCCAAAGTTCTTGCCATCTCCTGTAGTTTGTTAAAAAAGGCAGAGCACACTCTTGCAATAAATAAATATCTGACTTAAAATTTTTTAAACTTGATAAAACACTCTGTGCTCGAAGAGTAGACCTCACACTTCTCACATTGATTGTAGAGATAGTGAGGGCCATGAGCAGTATGGTTAAAAATACAAACATTTAAGAAGAAAAACAAAAAGACTGCAGAACATTACATTAAAATCATGTTATTTCATGTGGCATTTGCCTCTCCTTTTCCCCAGAAAAAAAGGGATCAGGAGGGCAAATGCTCGCCACTTCAGAGTCCACAGAGAGAACCTCTTGTGGCTCTTTGGGTGACGATGTTCTCAGCTTGATGTGCAGGAAAGAGACTTCATTGGGAGACTCTGCGGGCCACATACGGTCTAGATCTTCCGAAGCGGAACTATCTAGCCGATGCGCCGCCCGCAGCCTTTTCTCCTCTGTATGTGACAGAGGAGATCTCGCAGTCCTTTTCTGCACTTGAGCATTTGGGAGTGAACAGTCAGCTTCACTCCCACTTGATGGCATACTTATCTCAGAAACGGTGTTGAGGGAGGAAACCGTTTCCTCCTCTTCATCTTTTGTATCATTTCCTTTCTCTTGTCTGGGAGTGGTTCCCTCCCCCTGTTTCGTTTCAATCTGTGACTCTGCCCCTTTAGCCGCCCCACTTCCTCTTTCCTGCCCAATCCCTGAGGTTGGCAGAGAATTTGAATTTCCCGCCAAAACCTCAGGGACCGCCTCCTCCTCCCTTTGTTCTTCTGTTTGCTCTGATTGTGGGGCGGCCATTTTGTTGCCTTTAAGTTTGTTGGCAAAGCTTTTTGGGCAATCTCTGTAGAGATGGTTTGATTCTCCACACAGGTTGCACCGCCTGCCATTGGTACACTCTTCAAAATTGTGACCAATTTCTCTGCATTTCCCACATACAATTTCTTGGCATGCTTCAGCCAAATGCCCAAACTTTCCACATTTTCTGCATAATTTGGGCATGCCCTGGTAATGAATGTAGCCTCTGTTCTCACCCAGCACAATCATAGAAGGCAGATGCTTCAGGCCCTGGTAGCTCCCGGCATCTTCCCATTGTTTAATGGGAATTCGCCAGGAGCATGTCCAGATGCCATCCTCATCTAAAACCTTGACTGGCTGGCCTCGAACCGTGCAAAATCTACCCAGCCAGACACAAATGTCCTCCCCAGTCACTGTCTCATTAAACATTCTAACAATCACAGTTTTAAGTGTATTATCAGATAGCTTTTCAACAGTAAACATGGAGAACTGGGATTTTACTGATTCAAATCTGTGCCAAAAATCATTCAGGTGGGAAACAGCTCTAAAGCTAACATCATAGCCTTTGTTCAGGGGCAGAGTCACAATACAATTCAGTTCTTCAGGTTTAAAATGTAAAGTCTTCTGGAGAAGCTTTCTGGAGAAGTCGAGACGTGACATCCCCAAGAGCCTTCCATCAACTTCTCTGAATAAAAAACGCACGCTGTGGTGCCTCCGCAAGCCGGCACGGGCAGCCGACATGGTGGAGGCACCAACAGCCTAAAACAAACTTTACAAATCAAAAAACCAATAAATAAATTACCAAATAAATAAATAAATAAATAAATAAATAAAACCTTACCTTAAAACAGCTTGTTCGCAAAAACAGTAGCAGCAATTTCAAATATACCTCTTGAAAGTTGGGGGCTCGCGATACAGCAAGACCTCGAGCCAGGAAACCCTCAAAAGGCGATCGCAGCTCAACCTGACGACAAGATACTTGATCTTAGCCAAAAGGCCGAGAAGCGATGCCGTTGCCAAGCAGTGGGGGCAGAGCCGGCAAAGGCGACGCCCATCTGGGCCGCGGTGGGTTTCGTACTTTGCCTCTAGGACCACTGCTGTCGATCAGATCGTTTGTTAAATAGTGGAGATGATTTGAAACAACCTGCTTTCGCGAACTGGTCCTAGGTTTTTCCATCGACCTCCACAAAAGCACCGCAGTACAATTCTCTGGACTCCCTAGGTCGTTCTTGATCAGGAGGGGGGGGAAAAAAAAAAAGCTCAACTTTAACATTTGGATAGTGTGACGAGTCCCTCGTTCTTCCTGCTACGGCCGGCCAGTGGGTGTGGCTGGGAGACTCATCAAGTGAACCATGTACACCCGTGCTTCCCTCTATAAAGCTTGGGCTTTGTTTGGCGTGGTGTGTTGCTTGCTCCTGGGTGCTTTGGTTTTGATTTTGGTCTTTGTTTATTTTGAGTTCCTTATTCATTTAAATGTGGTTCTGTCTGATGTTTGGTTATTGATGTGTCTGACAGAAATTGTGTTTGGTTTTGTTGATTTCTTGTTTCATATATTTTCTTATTTATGCTGATAAATCTCTTTTCGTTGCAACCTACCAAGCTGCCTATGTCCTCCGTTTCATTTGTCACGGCTTTGAGCCGGTCGTGACAATAGCGACCACGGGGTCATTTAGAAAACGGCCATGGTCGAGTGCCCCCAAAAGCCTGTCGTCCCTGAAGGAAAACTCAGAACTTTGCGAAACCAGGCGAGCGCACGCAACACCCGATTCCATAAAAGGGGCGTGCAAACACACACGGAGCCACAGACAACGCTACGACTGTTAGAAACCACAGGTTCTCTCGGCACCACCTAATCTTCTTTCAACCAGTATGTCCAGGGGAGAGCGCGAACGCAGTCGCCCACTACCATAAATTATGCAGTCGAGATTCCCACATTTGGGGAATTCGCAGGGGTCAGCACAACCGGAGTGCAATGGCCGAGCCTCGCCCTGGGTGAACCACCTTCCTGATCATGGTGTCTCCCCTGCCAGGTAAGTATGAGTCCCCAGGCCTCCAGTCAGAGGCTACCCTATCCCTCTTTGCCGTCCTCATCAACGGTGACCCCCCTCCCCCACCCCAAGCAAAGGAAGGGCGTGTCAAGTCAAGTCAAGTCAAGTCAAGTCAAATTTATTTATATAGCGCTTTTACAATTGGTAATTGTTTCAAAGCAGCTTTACATATTAGAAGCACAGAAAAAAAGGGAAGTGGTTAAAACTGTACAAACAAGCAATGTAATATGGTAATATGTAACATATACAAGATGGTGCTACATTAAGCCAATGTCGGCTGACTTCCAGGGGTGGAAAAAACCCCCTAGGAGAAAAACCCAGCGTGCTAGCACTGGGAAAAAAGTCCTAGGAGGGAAAAAACCCCTTGGAAGATATATATATGTAAATGTATATGGAGATCAAAATCTGAATTGTACATTTTTATTATAGAGATTAAAAATCGATTATATATAAATATATGCAAGCGGATACGGGGATCCTGGGCTACGTTGTAGTCAGGTCCAGACGCAGGTTCTCCATCTGACCTGGATACGGCCTGGATCCAGCACCCGGCAAACCTCAGGATAAGCAGAGAGACAGATATTAGCGTAGATGCCATTCTTGTTCTGATGTACAGGTATATCTAGTGTTATAGGAAATGTTCTCGGTTCCGGCCGACCTAATTATTGCAGCGTAACAATCCTTTAACGGATTTGAAAAATGTTAATGTATTGATGATGTGTTATGTGTATGCAAGAGCAAAGAGATGTGTTTTTAGTCTAGATTTAAACTGACAGAGTGTGTCTGCTTCCCGAACAATGCTAGGAAGATTGTTCCAGAGTTTAGGTGCTAAATAGGAAAATGATCTGCCGCCTTCAGTTGATTTTGATATTCTGGGTATTATCAACTGGCCTAAATTCTGAGATCGCAATAAACGTGAAGGACTATAATGCATTAAGAGCTCACTTAGGTACTGGGGAGCTAAACCATTTAGAGCTTTATAAGTAAGTAGCAAGATTTTAAAATCTATACGATGTTTAATAGGGAGCCAATGTAATGTTGACAGAACTGGGCTAATATGGTCATACTTTCTGGTTCTAGTAAGAACTCTAGCTGCCGCATTTTGAACCAACTGTAGTTTGTTTAAAAGCCGAGCAGAACAACCACCCAGTAGAGCGTTACAATAATCTAGTCTTGAGGTCATGAATGCATGAACCAACTGTTCCGCATTTGTCATTGAGAGCATATGTCGTAATTTAGATATATTTTTTAGATGGAAGAAGGCGGTTTTACAGATACTAGAAACATGACTTTCAAATGAAAGATTGGTATCAAAGAGCACACCCAGGTTCCTAACTGAGGACGAAGGTTTAATGGAGCACCCGTCAAGTGTTAGAGAGTATTCAAGGTTTTTTCGTGAGGAAGTTTTTGGTCCAAAGATTAGGAAATCAGTTTTTTCTGAATTTAATAATAAGAAATTTCTTGTCATCCAGTTTTTAATGTCAGCTATGCATTCTGTTAGTTTTGTGAATTTGTAGGTTTCGTCAGGGCGCGAGGAAATATAGAGCTGAGTATCGTCAGCGTAGCAGTGAAAACTAACACCATGCTTCCTAATTATCTCTCCTAAGGGCAGCATGTACAGAGTGAAAAGCAACGGTCCTAATACTGAGCCTTGTGGTACCCCATATTTAACCTGTGATCGATACGACATCTCTTCATTAACTACCACAGACTGATAACGGTCAGATAAGTATGATTTGAACCATGCCAAAGCAATTCCACTAATGCCAATATAGTTTTCAAGTCTTTTTAAAAGAATGTTATGATCGATAGTGTCAAAAGCAGCACTGAGATCTAATAACACTAATAGAGAAATACAGCCACGATCGGATGATAGGAGTAGATCGTTTGTAACTCTAACGAGAGCAGTCTCAGTACTATGGTATGGTCTAAATCCTGACTGGAAATCCTCACAGATTCCATTTCTTTCTAAAAAGGAACACAGTTGTGTTGAAACTGCCTTTTCTAGTATCTTTGACAGAAAAGGTAGATTCGAGATTGGCCTGTAATTTACTATATCTCTCGGATCTAGTTGAGGTTTTTTAATAAGAGGTTTGATAATAGCCTGCTTAAAGGTTTTTGGCACGTGTCCTAGTGTTAAAGATGAATTAATTATATCAAGAAGTGGACCTACGACCTCTGGAAGCATTTCTTTCAGTAGTTTAGTCGGCATTGGGTCTAACATACATGTCGTTGATTTTGATGATTTGATAAGTTTAGATAATTCTTCCTCTCCTATAGCGGCGAATGATTCTAGTTTTACCTCAGGGACACTACAGTGCACTGTCTGAAGAGAAACTGTAGACGGTTGCATGTTTATAATTTTCTCTCTAATATTATCAATCTTGCAAGTAAAGAAGTTCATAAAGTCATTACTGCTGTGCTCTATGGAAACGTCAGCAGTTGAATCTCTGTTTCTAGTTAATTTAGCCACTGTGTCAAATAAATACCTAGGATTATGTTTGTTTTCTATTAAGAGATTTGAAAAATAAGTAGATCTAGCATTTCTTATGGCTGTTCTGTACTCAATCATTTTTTCTTTCCACGAAAGGCGAAAAACTTCTAGTTTTGTTTTCTTCCAACTACGTTCAGCTTTTCTAACAGCTCGTTTTAGAGCCCGAGTGTGCTCATCATACCACGGCGTTGGATTAGTTTCCTTAATCTTCTTTAGACGTAAAGGAGCGACCGCATCTAATGTGCTGGAAAAGAGAGAGCCAATAGTTTCTGTTGCAGCATCGAGTTCTTCTATGTTGTCAGGTATACTAAGGCGATGAAACTGCTCGGGGAGATTATTTATAAAGCAATCTTTAGTGGCAGACGTGATTTTTCTACAATATTTATGGCTGGGTGGTGGTTTTGTAGCCTTGGCTAATTGTATTATACACGAGACTAAATAATGATCTGATATATCATCGCTCTGCTGTAGAATTTCAACAGCATCAATATCTATTCCATGCGACAGTATTAGATCTAGGGTATGATTACGACAATGAGTGGGTCCTGACACGTGTTGTTTAACTCCAATAGAGTTTAAAATATCTGCAAATGCCAATCCAAATGCGTCTTTATTATTATCTACATGGATATTAAAATCACCAACAACAAGGACTTTATCCGCAGCCAGTACTAACTCTGATAGAAACTCAGCAAATTCTTTGATAAAGTCAGTATGGTGCCCTGGTGGCCTGTATACAGTAGCCAGCACAAATGTCAACTTACATAATGTTACATAAAGCACCATCACTTCAAAGGAATTATATTTGAAATTCTTTTGAATGATTCTGAATATATTACTATAAATTACAGCAACACCTCCCCCTTTGCCTTTCTGTCGAGGATTGTGTCGATAATCATAACCTTGAGGACTAGATTCATTTAAAGTAATGTAATCGTCTGGTTTTAGCCAGGTTTCTGTCAAACACAGCAAGTCTAGTTTATTGTCTGTGATAATTTCATTTACAATAAGTGCTTTTGAAGAAATAGATCTAATATTCAGTAACCCAAGCTTTATCATTTGTTTATCTGATTTATCTGTGATTTTCATTTTTTGAACATCAATTAAATTTTTACCCTTAAAAGGTTTTGGAAGTTTTTTGTATTTTTGTGTGTCCCTTCCATTACTTGACTGCGATTTCCGTGACCATGCCTTCAAGCCGGCAAACTGCCAAGCACCTACAGGTGCTGGTCGTATGATTAGAATGTCATCAAAAAGTTGATTTCTTTCACTAATTCCTTTCAAAAAGTCAAACTTGTATATTATGTACATTGCACACAGACTGATATATTTCAAATGTTTATTTCTTTTAATTTTGATGATTATAACTGACCACTAAGGAAAATCCCAAATCCGGTATCTCAGCAAATTTAGAATATTACTTAAGACCAATACAAAGAAAGGATTTTTAGAAATCTTGGCCAACTGAAAACTATAAACATGAAAAGTATGAGCGTGTGCAGCACTCAATACTTAGTTGGGGCTCCTTTTGCCTGAATTACTGCAGCAATGCGGCGTGGCATGGAGTCGATCGGTCTGTGGCACTGCTCAGGTGTTATGAGAGCCCAGGTTGCTCTGATAGTGGCCTTCAGCTCTTCTTAATTGTTGGGTCTGGCATATGGCATCTTCCTCTTCACAATACCCCGTAGATTTTCTATGGGGTTAAGGTCAGGCGAGTTTGCTGGCCAATTAAGAACAGGGATACCATGGTCCTTAAACCGGGTACTGGTAGCTTTGGCACTGTGTGCAGGTGCCAAGTCCTGTTGGGAAATGAAATCTGCATCTCCATAAAGTTGGTCAGCAGCAGGAAGCATGAAGTGCTCTAAAACTTCCTGGTATACGGCTGCGTTGACCTTGGACCTCAGAAAACACAGTGGGCCAACACCAGCAGATGACATGGCACCCCAAACCATCACTGACTGTGGAAACTTTAGGCTGGCCCTCAAGCGACGTGGATTGTGTGCCTCTCCTCTCTTCCTCCAGACTCTGGGACCCCGATTTCCAAAGGAAATGCCAAATTGACTTTCATCAGAGAACGTAACTTTGGACCACTCAGCAGCAGTCCAGTCCTTTTTGTCGAGGCGCCTCTGACGCTGTCTGTTGTTCAAGAGTGGCTTGACACAAGGAACGAGACAGCTGAAAACCATGTCTTGCATACGTCTGTGCGTAGGGGTTCTTGAAGCACTGACTCCAGCTGCAGTCCACTCTTTGTGAATCTCCCCCACATTTTTGAATGGGTTCTGTTTCACAGTCCTCTCCAGGGTGCGGTTATCCCTATTGCTAGTACACTTTTTTTCTACCACATCTTTTCCTTCCCTTCGCCTCTCTATTAATGTGCTTGGACACAGAGCTCTGCGAACAGCCAGCCTCTTTTGCAATGACCTTTTGTGTCTTGGCCTCCTTGTGCAAGGTGTCAGTGGTCGTCTTTTGGACAACTGTCAAGTCAGCAGTCTTCCCCATGACTGTGTAGCCTACAGAACTAGACTGAGAGACCATTTAAAGGCCTTTGCAGGTGTTTTGAGTTAATTAGCTGATAAGAGTGTGTGGCACCAGGTGTCTTCAATATTGAACCTTTTCACAATATTCTAATTTTCTGAGATAGTGACTTTGGGATTTTCCATAGTTGTCAGCTATACTCATCAAAATGAAAAGAAATAAACATGTGAAACCTCTCAGTCTGTGTGTAATGAATGAATATGATATATACAAGTTTCACTTTTTGAAAGGAATTAGTGAAATAAATCAACTTTTTGATGACATTCTAATTATATGACCAGCACCTGTACACGAGCTGCGGTCCTTTAGACCAGTGGTTCCCATCAGTCAGGCGTGTTTGATTAGATGTCTCCCTGATCAAACACACCCGATCCAACTCATCAGCTCGTTGGTAAAGACTCCAAGACCTCAGACGGGCGCATCAGACAAGAGTGACATTCAAGACGTGCAGTGCTGGTTTGGGAACCGCTGCTTTGGAACAACGGCGACCGTTTCATAAGGGTGCGAGACGGTGCCACCCTGCCAGCCACCCCACCGCAGGTACATAGAGACTCCTTGTGAAGCTCCAGCGACATTCCCTCTGCTATTAACCACAACGATTTGCAGTCCCCCAAAAGGGGAAGCACACCGTTCCTGGAGACACTGCAATACCAGGTCGATGCGTGGAGTGGACGGAGCAAGCCCCGGTTCCGGCTCCATGAGCCAAAAATCCATTTAATATGTAGTCCCCAGATAGGGGACGTATCAGATATTAAACTGATAAGAACAGATACTACACTTGATCTTAGCCAAAAGGCCGAGAAGCGATGCCGTTGCCAAGCAGTGGGGGCAGAGCCGGCAAAGGCGACGCCCATCTGGGCCGCGGTGGGTTTCGTACTTTGCCTCTAGGACCACTGCTGTCGATCAGATCGTTTGTTAAATAGTGGAGATGATTTGAAACAACCTGCTTTCGCGAACTGGTCCTAGGTTTTTCCATCGACCTCCACAAAAGCACCGCAGTACAATTCTCTGGACTCCCTAGGTCGTTCTTGATCAGGAGGGGGAAAAAAAAAAAGCTCAACTTTAACATTTGGATAGTGTGACGAGTCCCTCGTTCTTCCTGCTACGGCCGGCCAGTGGGTGTGGCTGGGAGACTCATCAAGTGAACCATGTACACCCGTGCTTCCCTCTATAAAGCTTGGGCTTTGTTTGGCGTGGTGTGTTGCTTGCTCCTGGGTGCTTTGGTTTTGATTTTGGTCTTTGTTTATTTTGAGTTCCTTATTCATTTAAATGTGGTTCTGTCTGATGTTTGGTTATTGATGTGTCTGACAGAAATTGTGTTTGGTTTTGTTGATTTCTTGTTTCATATATTTTCTTATTTATGCTGATAAATCTCTTTTCGTTGCAACCTACCAAGCTGCCTATGTCCTCCGTTTCATTTGTCACGGCTTTGAGCCGGTCGTGACAATAGCGACCACGGGGTCATTTAGAAAACGGCCGTGGTCGAGTGCCCCCAAAAGCCTGTCGTCCCTGAAGGAAAACTCAGAACTTTGCGAAACCAGGCGAGCGCACGCAACACCCGATTCCATAAAAGGGGCGTGCAAACACACACGGAGCCACAGACAACGCTACGACTGTTAGAAACCACAGGTTCTCTCGGCACCACCTAATCTTCTTTCAACCAGTATGTCCAGGGGAGAGCGCGAACGCAGTCCCCCACTACCATAAATTATGCAGTCGAGATTCCCACATTTGGGGAATTCGCAGGGGTCAGCACAACCGGAGTGCAATGGCCCAGCCTCGCCCTGGGTGAACCACCTTCCTGATCATGGTGTCTCCCCTGCCAGGTAAGTATGAGTCCCCAGGCCTCCAGTCAGAGGCTACCCTATCCCTCTTTGCCGTCCTCATCAACGGTGACCCCCCTCCCCCACCCCAAGCAAAGGAAGGGCGTGTCCCTTCCATTACTTGACTGCGATTTCCGTGACCATGCCTTCAAGCCGGCAAACTGCCAAGCACCTACAGGTGCTGGTCGTATGATTAGAATGTCATCAAAAAGTTGATTTCTTTCACTAATTCCTTTCAAAAAGTCAAACTTGTATATTATGTACATTGCACACAGACTGATATATTTCAAATGTTTATTTCTTTTAATTTTGATGATTATAACTGACAACTAAGGAAAATCCCAAATCCGGTATCTCAGCAAATTTAGAATATTACTTAAGACCAATACAAAGAAAGGATTTTTAGAAATCTTGGCCAACTGAAAACTATAAACATGAAAAGTATGAGCGTGTGCAGCACTCAATACTTAGTTGGGGCTCCTTTTGCCTGAATTACTGCAGCAATGCGGCGTGGCATGGAGTCGATCGGTCTGTGGCACTGCTCAGGTGTTATGAGAGCCCAGGTTGCTCTGATAGTGGCCTTCAGCTCTTCTTAATTGTTGGGTCTGGCATATGGCATCTTCCTCTTCACAATACCCCGTAGATTTTCTATGGGGTTAAGGTCAGGCGAGTTTGCTGGCCAATTAAGAACAGGGATACCATGGTCCTTAAACCGGGTACTGGTAGCTTTGGCACTGTGTGCAGGTGCCAAGTCCTGTTGGGAAATGAAATCTGCATCTCCATAAAGTTGGTCAGCAGCAGGAAGCATGAAGTGCTCTAAAACTTCCTGGTATACGGCTGCGTTGACCTTGGACCTCAGAAAACACAGTGGGCCAACACCAGCAGATGACATGGCACCCCAAACCATCACTGACTGTGGAAACTTTAGGCTGGCCCTCAAGCGACGTGGATTGTGTGCCTCTCCTCTCTTCCTCCAGACTCTGGGACCCCGATTTCCAAAGGAAATGCCAAATTGACTTTCATCAGAGAACGTAACTTTGGACCACTCAGCAGCAGTCCAGTCCTTTTTGTCGAGGCGCCTCTGACGCTGTCTGTTGTTCAAGAGTGGCTTGACACAAGGAACGAGACAGCTGAAAACCATGTCTTGCATACGTCTGTGCGTAGGGGTTCTTGAAGCACTGACTCCAGCTGCAGTCCACTCTTTGTGAATCTCCCCCACATTTTTGAATGGGTTCTGTTTCACAGTCCTCTCCAGGGTGCGGTTATCCCTATTGCTAGTACACTTTTTTTCTACCACATCTTTTCCTTCCCTTCGCCTCTCTATTAATGTGCTTGGACACAGAGCTCTGCGAACAGCCAGCCTCTTTTGCAATGACCTTTTGTGTCTTGGCCTCCTTGTGCAAGGTGTCAGTGGTCGTCTTTTGGACAACTGTCAAGTCAGCAGTCTTCCCCATGACTGTGTAGCCTACAGAACTAGACTGAGAGACCATTTAAAGGCCTTTGCAGGTGTTTTGAGTTAATTAGCTGATAAGAGTGTGTGGCACCAGGTGTCTTCAATATTGAACCTTTTCACAATATTCTAATTTTCTGAGATAGTGACTTTGGGATTTTCCATAGTTGTCAGCTATACTCATCAAAATGAAAAGAAATAAACATGTGAAACCTCTCAGTCTGTGTGTAATGAATGAATATGATATATACAAGTTTCACTTTTTGAAAGGAATTAGTGAAATAAATCAACTTTTTGATGACATTCTAATTATATGACCAGCACCTGTACACGAGCTGCGGTCCTTTAGACCAGTGGTTCCCATCAGTCAGGCGTGTTTGATTAGATGTCTCCCTGATCAAACACACCCGATCCAACTCATCAGCTCGTTGGTAAAGACTCCAAGACCTCAGACGGGCGCATCAGACAAGAGTGACATTCAAGACGTGCAGTGCTGGTTTGGGAACCGCTGCTTTGGAACAACGGCGACCGTTTCATAAGGGTGCGAGACGGTGCCACCCTGCCAGCCACCCCACCGCAGGTACATAGAGACTCCTTGTGAAGCTCCAGCGACATTCCCTCTGCTATTAACCACAACGATTTGCAGTCCCCCAAAAGGGGAAGCACACCGTTCCTGGAGACACTGCAATACCAGGTCGATGCGTGGAGTGGACGGAGCAAGCCCCGGTTCCGGCTCCATGAGCCAAAAATCCATTTAATATGTAGTCCCCAGATAGGGGACGTATCAGATATTAAACTGATAAGAACAGATTTTTTTTTTTTTTTTTCCTTTTATTTATTTTTTCAATAATCATTATTTACATACAAACATTACATTGTTTCTTGGGAACATGTAACACAGATTTCCTTTCCGATTAAAAGGTTTTGCTTAGTTTTTTTTTTTTTTTTTTCCTTAATACATGATACATAAAACTTTGTATAAACAGATGTGTGTAAAAGAAGAAAGGCAATAAATAAAATACAATTGAAGTTGCTTAAAAGCCATAATTTAACCTAATAGATAGAATTGATCACGATTAAAACATAAAAGATAAAAAAGCTCTCTTATACATGAACGGGCACAGGCGACACAATACTTTTTTTTTTTTTCTTTTTTTTTTTTTGAGATGTCCTCATTCAACACTCCACAACAAACACCACGACCCAACACTTTTGGGCTGAGAGGAGAACCTCTTAAACCACGGCACCGCTGCTCCCTCCAGAAGGGGGGCATCTGCAGGCAGTCAGGGCGCGTGGCCACGGGGACCTTTCCTGTGTAGCTCCGACCCCCACGTCCGAATGGCAATGCGCAGCATACTCCTGCAGCCTGTTGTTGACCAGCTGTTTCATGGCGTGCAGGGTCACCATCACATGCTTCCCCACCAGCAGGTTTCTGGAGGTCCATAGTACATCTTTGTAGCAGTTGATAGTGAGCCAGGTTTGGGTGTGCTGGGCTGGTGTCATTTTCCTCTGGCTCACTCCTCCCATTATCATGGGGTAGTCCAGTTGTTGGACCTCCCCTGCTGGCAGGCTCGGGAATTGCTGGGGGCCGGCTGTTGCCCACAGGTCCCTCGCGACACTGCACTCCCAGAACGTATGTCTCACGGATTCCGGTGCATTACACCCTGGCCGAGGACAGATTGGATTTGTCGCCATTCCTCGGGAGTGCATCACGGCCCTGACCGGGAGGATCTCGTGAGCGGCCATCCATGCCAGGTCGCGGTGTCTATTGTGAAGGGCCGGATGGGACACATTTTGCCACACAGTCTGGGCCTCACCAATTTTGATCCAGCGCACTGGAGTCACCTGTTCCCGTTCCTGTATGAGAGAGAGAAGGAGGCGGTGATTTGTTAAAGATTTAGTCTCTTTTTCTAAAATATGCTTATTTAAGAACTTCTTGATAAAATCATACGCAGCAGATGGCTTAAAAGCAACTGGTATTGTGTGATTGGTGGGTAAGATTTTTAAGGACCTTAAATAGGATCCCATCCAGAAACGGCTCATAGCAGCAGTTTTATTATCTGTTTTTGTGTCTAATGCATATTTCATATGAAGTGCTGTATAGTATGCCCCTAAAAATAAATAAAAGTTTGGTATTCCTCTGCCTCCATTTCTTGGGGACTTCTTCATCTCCTCTCTTGTCAGCCTCTCCCATTTTCCTCCCCACACAAAGTGAAACATTTCTCTGTCCACGGATAAAAGGAACCATCTGGGGGGTAAAACACAGAACAAAGCAATAAAAATAAAGGTAAAATTACAGATTTAATAATTAAAACCTTGCCTTCTATTGTCAGTTGTCTACGTCTCCAAAATCCAAATCTTTGTCTTACTTTAGCTAAAGCTTCTTGCCAGTTGCCCCTTCCTCCTCCTTCTCTGTCAAATTTAATCCCTAGTATCTTTATATCAGTCTTTTTCATTTCCAGGTCAAGACTCTTTACTTCTTTAGGATCCCATGGTCCAAAACATTGTACTTGAGTTTTTGATCTATTTAGTCTAGCCCCAGACGCCCTTCCAAACCAGTCAGTCAGGTCCATAGTCCTAGTAATTGATAAAACGTCAGTACATACAAGGTTCACATCGTCCATATATAAAAAGGCCTTGGCAGTCAATCCCCCCGCCCCTGGTATTGTCAGTCCCCTGATCCATTTGTCCCTTCTCAATGCCTGCGCCAGTGGCTCAATACAGGCCACATATAAGAGGGGAGATAACGGGCATCCCTGACGGACCCCACAGTGTACGTCTACTGCTTTTGTCAAGTGCCCATTTACCAAAAACCTGCTGCTTATCCCCCTGTATAGCAGTTCCACCCAAGCTACAAATCTCCCTGGAAAACCCATCTTTAGCAGTACTTGAAATAAGTACTGGTGCGAGACCCGATCAAAAGCTTTTTCAAAATCTAAATTTAGAACTGCAAGCCTAATATTTCTGTCTCTCGCATAACAGATGGTGTCTCTCATCAGAACAAGGCTGTCCGTGATCTTTCTTCCAGGAACTGCGCAGGTTTGATCTGGGTGGATCAAATCCCCTAAAATGGAAGACATACGAATCATTAAAAGCTTACTAAACAATTTACAGTCCACATTTAAAAGAGTTATTGGTCGCCAATTTTTCAAGTCAGTCCTTTCGTCTTTTTTGTGTAAAAGTGTAACAATCCCTATCCTAAAACTATCTGGCAGTTTCTCCATTTTATAAAATTCATTAAAAACAATTAAAAGGTCGTTGGCTAAAATGTCCCAAAATGTCTGATAAAACTCAAGTGGGATACCATCTTCTCCAGGTGACTTTCTTTTCTTAAAATGTTTTAAACATTTCTCCATTTCAGAAAGGTTGAAATCATTTATCAAACACGTGCTATCCTTAACGGGTTTATCAATTAATTCTAAAACTTCTTTTAAAATGCAGTCTTCAATCTCTTTCTTACCATATAGTTCATCATAGAAATCTTCAACCACCTTTAAGATGCTTTCTGTATTTGTCATTACTGTATTTTCTTTATTTTTCAATCCCACCACTGCCCCACCTCTATTTACTATTTTACGAAAAAAATAACTTGTACATTTTTCTCCCTCTTCCATTTCCTTTTCTCTACTTTGTAAAATGATACTCTTGCTTCTAACCTCCGATAATTCTGACATTGACCTTTTCACTTGGCGAATTTCTTCATTAAAATCAAAGCCCTGATTGCACAGGTTAAAATAGCGTTGCAGTCGTTTTTGCATTCCCACCATACATCTTTTCTCTTTATCATTTTCTTTTTTCCCGCCAGTTTAAAAAACGTCTTAGTCTTTCCCTTCACCATTTCCCACCACTGTGCATGTGAGTCATAAAAGTCTTTTAGGGTCTGCCATTGGCTGTACTGCTCCCTGTATTCTTTCACAATCTCCAAATCTTTCAACAGGGAACAGTTCAGCCTCCAAAGCCCCTACCTGTCGTCACACCTATGGGAAGTGAAAGGGTGCAGGAAAGCATAGCGTGGTCTGAAAAGAAAATGGGGATTAATTTAGCATCAACTGGTGTAAGGTCCCTAGTGAAGACATAATCAATGCGGGAGGCTTTGCTGCCATCACCACTAAACCAGGTGAATCCTTTCTCCCCAGGATGCATGGTTCTGAAACAGTCAGTCAGTTTAAAATCTCTTGTTATGGTTTGCAATAAAATGGATGTTTTGTCCAATTTAAGATCTTCTCCTCCCCCTTTCCTATCATTTTTGCTTAAAATGCAATTAAAATCCCCTGCTAAAATAATCGGGTCCCTTCCTAAAAGGTGGGGCTGAATGTCTTTTAAAAGGTTGTATCTATCATTCTTTTCTGTATATCCATAAATATTTAATATGTTAAAAGCCCTCCCCAAAAACGTCAAGTTGACTAAAAGAGCCCGCCCGTCTCTTAGTACTGTGCTCCCCTTCACCAAGATTTGTTGATTTTTTACCAGGACAGCAATACCATCTGCTTTATTTTGGTTTGAACCACTCCAAATAGAGGGTCCTTGTTGCCATTTGTCCTCCCAATTCTTGTAATTGTTAAAAAAAGGTAAAGCGCACTCCTGTAACAAAAACACATCAGAGGGTTGTGTACTTAAAAAATTTAAAACAGTTTGTGCTCTCGTTGGTGACCTCACACTTCTCACGTTTAACGTAGAGATGGTGATGGTCATGAGCGTTAAAACGAGAATAAAAGAAGACAGAAACAACATTTTAAAATTTTAAAAACAAATTATCCATTTAAAAACACATTTTCTTGTAAAACAAGTTCTTCCCGCATTTCCACACCATTGGAGGCAGGGAACTGAACATGTTTTCCTTCTGAGTCACAAGGTGAGCTCCTGGGTGTGGATGATTTCAGCTCAATCGATAGAAAAGAAATCTCATTGGCTGTTTGGCTTGGGAATAATCTATTCAGATCCTCCGATGAGGAGGAATCTGAAAATCTTCCCATTTTATCCTTTCCCATTTCTTTCCAGAGAGGGGAGTGTGCCACTCTCTTTTTTTTATCGATTGAGCACAGGGGAGTTTCTCACTTAATTGACTTTCTTGCAGTGAATCCTCTATGTCCTCCCCTACCTTTTCACTTACCTCTAAGATGTTTTCTTCTGCCTCTTCCCTTTGGTCTTCCTCCCCCTGTTGCTCCTCACTCCTTAACTCCGCCCCCTCATTACCTCTAACATCTGATCCTTCTCCACCAATCGCAGAAATTGGCGGGAGATTTGAATCTTTTTGCTCCGCCCCCTCGTTATCCTTTTGTTTGCTTTTCTCAACCGCCATTTTATTTGCTTTAACTTTGTTGGCAAAGGACTTTGGGCAATCTCTGTAGAGATGATTGGAGTCTCCACACAGATTACACTTTCTGCCATTGGGACATTCGTCAAAAGTATGCCCAATTTCTCTACATTTCCCACAAAACGACTTCTGGCAAGCTTCCACTAAATGCCCCACCTCTCCACATCTACGACAGAGCTTGGGCATTCCCTGATAATAAATGTAGCCTCTGTTTTCTCCAAGCACAATCACTGATGGAAGATGTTTCAGGCCCTGGAAGCCCTGGGGATCTTCCCACTGTTTTATGGGAATCCTCCAGGAACAATTCCAGATGCCATCCTCATCCAGCATTTTCATGGCTTGGCCTCTAACAGAGCAATATCTACCCAACCAAGTACATATATCTTCTCCACTGACGGTTTCATTGAACATTCGGACAATAACCATTTTGTGGGTATTGTCGGTCAGTTTCTCCACCTTAAACATGGAAAAGAGGGTCTTTACATTTTCAAGTCTGGTCCAGAAGTCATTCAGCAAACTAGCTGACTTAAAACTTACATCAAATCCTTTATTAAAAGGGAGGGACAAAATACAATTCAAATCATTTGGTGTAAATCTCAAAGTTTGCTGAACAAATTTGCGGGAAAAATCCAACCGGGACATCTGAACAGGCTTTCCTTGGTTTTCTAAGAGTGTAAAACGCACGCTGTGGTGCCTCCGCACGCCGGCACGGGCAGCCGACATGTTGGAGGCACCAACAGCTAAAACAGGAGTTTAAAAAACTATCGACACAATAAAAGGATCTAAAAACAAGAATAAAAGACTTACCTTACAACCAGTATCTCAATTAAAATGTTCTCCTAAAAGCAAGCACAATACAATATAAATAAACAATAAATAATAAAAAAGTACAGCTGTAAGCAGTACAATATACCTCTTCAAGGTAAAGGAAAGTGCTATTACAAAAACACAGCCCAAAAACCCACAAAGAGGCGATCGCAACACTGCCAAATGACAAGACACTTGATCTTAGCCAAAAGGCCGAGAAGCGATGCCGTTGCCAAGCAGTGGGGGCAGAGCCGGCAAAGGCGACGCCCATCTGGGCCGCGGTGGGTTTCGTACTTTGCCTCTAGGACCACTGCTGTCGATCAGATCGTTTGTTAAATAGTGGAGATGATTTGAAACAACCTGCTTTCGCGAACTGGTCCTAGGTTTTTCCATCGACCTCCACAAAAGCACCGCAGTACAATTCTCTGGACTCCCTAGGTCGTTCTTGATCAGGAGGGGGAAAAAAAAAAAGCTCAACTTTAACATTTGGATAGTGTGACGAGTCCCTCGTTCTTCCTGCTACGGCCGGCCAGTGGGTGTGGCTGGGAGACTCATCAAGTGAACCATGTACACCCGTGCTTCCCTCTATAAAGCTTGGGCTTTGTTTGGCGTGGTGTGTTGCTTGCTCCTGGGTGCTTTGGTTTTGATTTTGGTCTTTGTTTATTTTGAGTTCCTTATTCATTTAAATGTGGTTCTGTCTGATGTTTGGTTATTGATGTGTCTGACAGAAATTGTGTTTGGTTTTGTTGATTTCTGGTTTCATATATTTTCTTATTTATGCTGATAAATCTCTTTTCGTTGCAACCTACCAAGCTGCCTATGTCCTCCGTTTCATTTGTCACGGCTTTGAGCCGGTCGTGACACTAGCGACCACGGGGTCATTTAGAAAACGGCCATGGTCGAGTGCCCCCAAAAGCCTGTCGTCCCTGAAGGAAAACTCAGAACTTTGCGAAACCAGGCGAGCGCACGCAACACCCGATTCCATAAAAGGGGCGTGCAAACACACACGGAGCCACAGACAACGCTACGACTGTTAGAAACCACAGGTTCTCTCGGCACCACCTAATCTTCTTTCAACCAGTATGTCCAGGGAGAGCGCGAACGCAGTCCCCCACTACCATAAATTATGCAGTCGAGATTCCCACATTTGGGGAATTCGCAGGGGTCAGCACAACCGGAGTGCAATGGCCGAGCCTCGCCCTGGGTGAACCACCTTCCTGATCATGGTGTCTCCCCTGCCAGGTAAGTATGAGTCCCCAGGCCTCCAGTCAGAGGCTACCCTATCCCTCTTTGCCGTCCTCATCAACGGTGACCCCCCTCCCCCACCCCAAGCAAAGGAAGGGCGTGTCCCTTCCATTACTTGACTGCGATTTCCGTGACCATGCCTTCAAGCCGGCAAACTGCCAAGCACCTACAGGTGCTGGTCGTATGATTAGAATGTCATCAAAAAGTTGATTTCTTTCACTAATTCCTTTCAAAAAGTCAAACTTGTATATTATGTACATTGCACACAGACTGATATATTTCAAATGTTTATTTCTTTTAATTTTGATGATTATAACTGACAACTAAGGAAAATCCCAAATCCGGTATCTCAGCAAATTTAGAATATTACTTAAGACCAATACAAAGAAAGGATTTTTAGAAATCTTGGCCAACTGAAAACTATAAACATGAAAAGTATGAGCGTGTGCAGCACTCAATACTTAGTTGGGGCTCCTTTTGCCTGAATTACTGCAGCAATGCGGCGTGGCATGGAGTCGATCGGTCTGTGGCACTGCTCAGGTGTTATGAGAGCCCAGGTTGCTCTGATAGTGGCCTTCAGCTCTTCTTAATTGTTGGGTCTGGCATATGGCATCTTCCTCTTCACAATACCCCGTAGATTTTCTATGGGGTTAAGGTCAGGCGAGTTTGCTGGCCAATTAAGAACAGGGATACCATGGTCCTTAAACCGGGTACTGGTAGCTTTGGCACTGTGTGCAGGTGCCAAGTCCTGTTGGGAAATGAAATCTGCATCTCCATAAAGTTGGTCAGCAGCAGGAAGCATGAAGTGCTCTAAAACTTCCTGGTATACGGCTGCGTTGACCTTGGACCTCAGAAAACACAGTGGGCCAACACCAGCAGATGACATGGCACCCCAAACCATCACTGACTGTGGAAACTTTAGGCTGGCCCTCAAGCGACGTGGATTGTGTGCCTCTCCTCTCTTCCTCCAGACTCTGGGACCCCGATTTCCAAAGGAAATGCCAAATTGACTTTCATCAGAGAACGTAACTTTGGACCACTCAGCAGCAGTCCAGTCCTTTTTGTCGAGGCGCCTCTGACGCTGTCTGTTGTTCAAGAGTGGCTTGACACAAGGAACGAGACAGCTGAAAACCATGTCTTGCATACGTCTGTGCGTAGGGGTTCTTGAAGCACTGACTCCAGCTGCAGTCCACTCTTTGTGAATCTCCCCCACATTTTTGAATGGGTTCTGTTTCACAGTCCTCTCCAGGGTGCGGTTATCCCTATTGCTAGTACACTTTTTTTCTACCACATCTTTTCCTTCCCTTCGCCTCTCTATTAATGTGCTTGGACACAGAGCTCTGCGAACAGCCAGCCTCTTTTGC
Organism: Chanodichthys erythropterus; assembly: GCF_024489055.1. NCBI lineage: Eukaryota > Metazoa > Chordata > Actinopteri > Cypriniformes > Xenocyprididae > Chanodichthys > Chanodichthys erythropterus. The sequence continues at coordinate 431,898 of NC_090240.1, forward strand.
AATGACCTTTTGTGTCTTGGCCTCCTTGTGCAAGGTGTCAGTGGTCGTCTTTTGGACAACTGTCAAGTCAGCAGTCTTCCCCATGACTGTGTAGCCTACAGAACTAGACTGAGAGACCATTTAAAGGCCTTTGCAGGTGTTTTGAGTTAATTAGCTGATAAGAGTGTGTGGCACCAGGTGTCTTCAATATTGAACCTTTTCACAATATTCTAATTTTCTGAGATAGTGACTTTGGGATTTTCCATAGTTGTCAGCTATACTCATCAAAATGAAAAGAAATAAACATGTGAAACCTCTCAGTCTGTGTGTAATGAATGAATATGATATATACAAGTTTCACTTTTTGAAAGGAATTAGTGAAATAAATCAACTTTTTGATGACATTCTAATTATATGACCAGCACCTGTACACGAGCTGCGGTCCTTTAGACCAGTGGTTCCCATCAGTCAGGCGTGTTTGATTAGATGTCTCCCTGATCAAACACACCCGATCCAACTCATCAGCTCGTTGGTAAAGACTCCAAGACCTCAGACGGGCGCATCAGACAAGAGTGACATTCAAGACGTGCAGTGCTGGTTTGGGAACCGCTGCTTTGGAACAACGGCGACCGTTTCATAAGGGTGCGAGACGGTGCCACCCTGCCAGCCACCCCACCGCAGGTACATAGAGACTCCTTGTGAAGCTCCAGCGACATTCCCTCTGCTATTAACCACAACGATTTGCAGTCCCCCAAAAGGGGAAGCACACCGTTCCTGGAGACACTGCAATACCAGGTCGATGCGTGGAGTGGACGGAGCAAGCCCCGGTTCCGGCTCCATGAGCCAAAAATCCATTTAATATGTAGTCCCCAGATAGGGGACGTATCAGATATTAAACTGATAAGAACAGATTCCATCTTTTACATACACAAACTCAGACAGTTCATCAACACATACTTTTTATAACTCACTTTAGGTCCCATTTAATCCCTTTTTCCCTTCAAACATTTTTTAATTTCCCCCTCAATATTATCATTTTGCACTGCGCCCTGCACTCTAGCCAAAACACAATAAAAAATTGATTTAGGACCCCATCCTGTTCGTTTGGACCTTAACATCGAAGTTCTGTGATTCCACAAAACCCTTTTGCCTTCTGATATAATTATCCACACCACCTTCCTCAATTCAAACTTCTGTCCCCCCAGACCCTCCCCATAAATTACCAGGTTCCGGGTCAGAGGAGGACCTTTCCACCCCTTCCACCACTGATACAGCAAAGTCCAGAAGGCAGATGAAACTGGGCATGTCCAAAATACATGTTCTATTGTTTCCTCCCTCCCACAACCAATTGGGCAGAAAGGTGACTTCCCTTGCCCATGACGATACTGCCTCTCCCTTACAGGCAAACGCCCCAGGGCCCCCAACCAATGAAGGTCTCTGCAAGCTCCATCCACATATGCTGGCTGTAGCATTGCCCAATTCACAGTGATGGGAAGAAATCTCTCTAGTCCCCCCTTCCCTGCCCCCTCTCCCTTAAACCCTTGTACAGTTCCCTATGATTTATCACTGTTCCCTGTTCCAGACACCAAGGATGTTGACGTATAAATTTGGCAAACCACTGATATTCTTCCGGCCTGTCAAAAGCCCACGGAACCAACTTATCCCATGCAATCAAAGATCTTAGTGGAAAGGCTGCCCAGAACCTTGCAAAAAAATAAGCTTTGTGGTTTGTTGCCTGTAGGATTAAACGTGCCACAAAGGATGAAAAAATAGATGCTACCCACAAGGTAAAAAAAGGCACCTCCCTCCCACCCTTCTTAATTTCTTGGCTCACCTGAGCCCTGGATACCAGCTCGCACCTTCCCTTCCACAGAAAGGAGAACACAAGACCTTCCAACTCTCTGCCACAATTATAGGGAAGAGGGAACACATATGCCAAATAATTGACTGTAGGCAACAAGTCTGCTTTTATCACTAATGTTCGGCTAGTTAAAGAAAGCTCTCTAGTGTTCCAAAGGCCAATTTTGGAGCGCACTTTCCCAATCAAAACCCTCCAGTTCTCCTTAGCGCTGTTCTGCCTGAAGAAACGCACTCCCAAAACCTTCAGACCATCTTCACATAAGCTATATCCCTCAATGGCTGTCTCCCGCCTAGCCCATCGACCTACATACATGACGGCTGACTTTGACATGTTCACTTTCGCCCCTGTAACCCTCCCAAAATCTCCCAAAATCTTGCTTGTTTCTAAAAAATCCTGCCTTGATGTCAAAAACAGTGTCATGTCATCTGCATACAGCGACACCTTTGCTTGCAGACCTCCAGCCCCCGGCATGTGCAGGCCAGTAAAGGCCTGACATGCCCTTAAACGGGAAGCTAAAGGTTCAATGAACAAAATATAAAGAAGAGGGGAGAGAGGACATCCCTGTCTTACTCCTCCCAGCTGCTCAACTGACTCTGTCAGGAAACCATTAACTTTAAACTTACTTACCGCCCCCTTATACAATAAACGAACCCACGCCCTGATACTTGCCCCAAAACCTACCCTCTCAAGAACTGCAAACAAAAAGGAGAGACTAACTCGATCAAAAGCTTTCTCCTGGTCGAGGCTCAAAATTGCTAGAGAAAGCTGCCGTTGCTCAGCCCACCCAATAGCATCTCTGATCAAAGTCAAATTTAGGCTGCCAGAGCGGCCTGGTACCCCACAAGTCTGGTCTGGGTGCACCACCTTCCCCACCACAGACCTCATTCGTATAGCTATGACCTTCGCAAGGATTTTATAGTCAGTAGTAAGGAGAGTGATGGGCCTCCAGTTTGCCAAATCTGTCTTATCTCCCTTCTTATACAAAAGGGAGACATGCCCTGTCCTCATAGAAGCTGTGAGTGACCCAGTCATCAGGCTCTCATTATACACCTCAACCAGGTCCTGTCCAATAAGTTGCCAAAAGGAGCAGTATATCTCAACTGGCAACCCATCACAGCCAGGAGCTGTCCCTTTCCTAAGTGATGCCATTGCCTCTTCTGCCTCCTGCAAAGACACCTCCCCTTCTAATGCGGCAGCATCATCACCCTCCAAGACACTCTCTAAACTTGTCAAGAACACCCTCGCCTGAGAGTCTACCAAACCTCGGGGGCTAAAAAGCTGTTTATAAAAAACTGCCACCGTCTTCAACATTTCAGCTGTAGATGTAACATTACCCTTCTCTGTCTTTAACCCTTCTATGCATTTCCTCTGCTGCTGTCTCCTCACAGAGGCAAAAAAATATTTTGATGGACCCTCCTCTAAAAACCGTCTCCTTGCACCCATTTCTAACATAAATTTCTCTGCTTCCTTCATATAAAAACCTTTAACCCTCTCTTGGATAGCATAGAATCTGCCCCACTCCTCAGCTGCCTCTCTGCCCTCCTGAGCCCATAAGGACTGCATCTCCCTAATCCAAACACTAATGAGCCCTCGTCTTTTTACTGCCTTAGCCTCCCCCACCATCTACAGAAGTTAGCTATTCTCTCTTTTACTCCCTCCCACCACTGAGCCTGCGTTTCAAACAGACACTTCAAATTCTGCCAGGCCCTGTATAGGTGCTTAAACACTTGAACAAAAAACTTATCCTGAAGGAAAGATCTGTTCAACCTCCAAGATCCTCTCCCCCTCTGAATACCCCCAACCTCCATCTCGACTCCTATCATACAATGATCAGACAACCAAACCGGCAAGAAGAAGAAATCATCAACCTTAACTCCTGCTGACACAAACACATAATCCAAACGAGATTTTTCCCCTCTACTATTTCTCCAAGTAAAGCCCTCCAAAGCCCTTCCCACCACTTTAAAGGAGTCATAAAGAGAAAAACTCTTAAGGAGGAAAGCCAAATCACCCTTTGGCTCCCTATCTAAAGAAACATTAAAATCCCCTCCCAAAACCACCTTCCGATTTGTATAAAACAAAGGTTTTAATAAATTAAAGAAACCCCCTCTCTCCTCCCTCTTACTAGGCGCATATACATTAATCAGTCTGATGCTAACACCCCTCCATCTTACATCAGCATACAACACCCTCCCCGGAACTACCATTAAATTCTCTTCAATGACAAATTCCTGAGAGTTAAAAAGTATTCCCACCCCATCTGCCATCACATTCCCTGCCCCCCACATAGATGGACCTTTTCCCCAGTCCTTTGCAAAAAGAAGCTCATCTCTGCTGTTCTCTAAATGACATTCCTGTAAAAACATAATGTCAAAATTAACAGAACTCAAGGACTCAAAAAAGCTATCCTTCGTTTTGCCATTTTCAATCCTCTTACATTTAGAGTGGCCACCCTCAGCCCCCCCATTTTAGGCAAACACTAAAGAAAAACAGTCCTTATCCCTTATCCCCTCCAAAACCTCCCTTCCCACCCCCTGTGGTACATCCCTTCACCCTTCTAGCTACTACCTCCGTCCACCCCTGAGAATCATCTTCAGTACTCTCCCCACACTCTCCCCACTCCATCCCCCCTCCCCCCATCCCCCCCTCATATACTACTTCTTTAAAAGCTTTAACCGCTCCCGCTCCCTTCCCCGAGTCATGTAAAGATACCAAGTCCTCCAAAGAAACAAAAGTCTTTACTGTCTCAATCTTGCTGCATTTTCGGTCCCTCTCGTCCTCTCCTCCGCCATCTTCTTCCACCGCTCGCCGACGTCCTCTTCCCCCTGATATCTCCATCTCGCTGTCTCCGCCTCCACTTTGCTCAGAAGTTATAATGTCTAAAGCATCCAGTTGCGACCATGTAAACCTGGCTGGGTCTTCAGCTTGTGGAGTATCTTGAATGGTGTTGTTACTAGACACAATTGCAGCCCCGGAAAACACCTCTGCAATATCGATGTCTGACCAGGTCTGTCCAATACCCTGTGACTGCTCCCTCTCTTGAGCTGCCCCCGGAGGACGTGGCTGGTTGACCTCTGCAACTGCTGGTCCTTTGTCCTGGTGATGCACAGCACTTTCCTCAGCCCCCTGGTCTTTATTAGCACCCTCTGTTGCAGCTGTAAGCTCTGTCTGGTTGATTGAAGAGTTGGATGCCTCACACATGAGAGATTCCAAATCTGCTTGCAGATCTTCCCCCTCCTTAAATAAACTAGCGTAGCTCTTCTTTCTGGCTGGACAACCCCGATACAAATGTTCTTTACTTCCACACAGACTGCAATGCTTGGGAGCAGTACATTCCGCCGCCACATGATCCGTCTTCCCACAGAATCTACATCTCTCTCCCTTGCACTCCACTTTCACATGACCCTGCCCTCCACATCTTCGACAATACACGGGCTGTCCGGGATAGTGCAGGAAACCTCTGTTCGGTCCAATAGAAAAGCTGCCTGGAGGGTGCAGCACAGTGCCAGGTGAAGAGGAGTCAAGTCTCAACTTCACCATGTACCTCCTCTTCCCATTCCATATTCCATATCGATCTCTCAAGCGCTCTCCTCCTCTTACAACATCACAATATCTTGCAATAAATGCCAGGACATCGCCATCCAAATATATACAAAAGGGTTGTATATATGAATAGTAAGTGGGATAAAATCCTGAACAAACACAGGCTGAAGCTGCAGGCCCTCCAGCAATTTATGACCTTCCTTTTTCTTCCAGGCTTCAAAAAAACCAACACAGTCCTTCAAAACACAAAAAGTTAAATCCAAAAATCCAGTTGACACAAAATCTTGTAAACAAAAAACTTCAGCAGGCTGTATCTTGAAAAGTCCTCTAAGAATTTCAGTAACAAAAAAATCTCTTCCAAAACGTTGCTTCACCAATTCTTCAGCATCTTTCTTCAACAACACACGAATCGTATTCCTCAACCGCACCATCAAGGCCGACTCTCTTTCGTCGTTCCCCGACATAACTCCTGGGTAAGATACTACACTTGATCTTAGCCAAAAGGCCGAGAAGCGATGCCGTTGCCAAGCAGTGGGGGCAGAGCCGGCAAAGGCGACGCCCATCTGGGCCGCGGTGGGTTTCGTACTTTGCCTCTAGGACCACTGCTGTCGATCAGATCGTTTGTTAAATAGTGGAGATGATTTGAAACAACCTGCTTTCGCGAACTGGTCCTAGGTTTTTCCATCGACCTCCACAAAAGCACCGCAGTACAATTCTCTGGACTCCCTAGGTCGTTCTTGATCAGGAGGGGGGGGGGGAAAAGCTCAACTTTAACATTTGGATAGTGTGACGAGTCCCTCGTTCTTCCTGCTACGGCCGGCCAGTGGGTGTGGCTGGGAGACTCATCAAGTGAACCATGTACACCCGTGCTTCCCTCTATAAAGCTTGGGCTTTGTTTGGCGTGGTGTGTTGCTTGCTCCTGGGTGCTTTGGTTTTGATTTTGGTCTTTGTTTATTTTGAGTTCCTTATTCATTTAAATGTGGTTCTGTCTGATGTTTGGTTATTGATGTGTCTGACAGAAATTGTGTTTGGTTTTGTTGATTTCTTGTTTCATATATTTTCTTATTTATGCTGATAAATCTCTTTTCGTTGCAACCTACCAAGCTGCCTATGTCCTCCGTTTCATTTGTCACGGCTTTGAGCCGGTCGTGACAATAGCGACCACGGGGTCATTTAGAAAACGGCCATGGTCGAGTGCCCCCAAAAGCCTGTCGTCCCTGAAGAAAAACTCAGAACTTTGCGAAACCAGGCGAGCGCACGCAACACCCGATTCCATAAAAGGGGCGTGCAAACACACACGGAGCCACAGACAACGCTACGACTGTTAGAAACCACAGGTTCTCTCGGCACCACCTAATCTTCTTTCAACCAGTATGTCCAGGGGAGAGCGCGAACGCAGTCCCCCACTACCATAAATTATGCAGTCGAGATTCCCACATTTGGGGAATTCGCAGGGGTCAGCACAACCGGAGTGCAATGGCCGAGCCTCGCCCTGGGTGAACCACCTTCCTGATCATGGTGTCTCCCCTGCCAGGTAAGTATGAGTCCCCAGGCCTCCAGTCAGAGGCTACCCTATCCCTCTTTGCCGTCCTCATCAACGGTGACCCCCTCCCCCATCCCAAGCAAAGGAAGGGCGTGTCCCTTCCATTACTTGACTGCGATTTCCGTGACCATGCCTTCAAGCCGGCAAACTGCCAAGCACCTACAGGTGCTGGTCGTATGATTAGAATGTCATCAAAAAGTTGATTTCTTTCACTAATTCCTTTCAAAAAGTCAAACTTGTATATTATGTACATTGCACACAGACTGATATATTTCAAATGTTTATTTCTTTTAATTTTGATGATTATAACTGACAACTAAGGAAAATCCCAAATCCGGTATCTCAGCAAATTTAGAATATTACTTAAGACCAATACAAAGAAAGGATTTTTAGAAATCTTGGCCAACTGAAAACTATAAACATGAAAAGTATGAGCGTGTGCAGCACTCAATACTTAGTTGGGGCTCCTTTTGCCTGAATTACTGCAGCAATGCGGCGTGGCATGGAGTCGATCGGTCTGTGGCACTGCTCAGGTGTTATGAGAGCCCAGGTTGCTCTGATAGTGGCCTTCAGCTCTTCTTAATTGTTGGGTCTGGCATATGGCATCTTCCTCTTCACAATACCCCGTAGATTTTCTATGGGGTTAAGGTCAGGCTTCACCAATTCTTCAGCATCTTTCTTCAACAACACACGAATCGTATTCCTCAACCGCACCATCAAGGCCGACTCTCTTTCGTCGTTCCCCGACATAACTCCTGGGTAAGATACTACACTTGATCTTAGCCAAAAGGCCGAGAAGCGATGCCGTTGCCAAGCAGTGGGGGCAGAGCCGGCAAAGGCGACGCCCATCTGGGCCGCGGTGGGTTTCGTACTTTGCCTCTAGGACCACTGCTGTCGATCAGATCGTTTGTTAAATAGTGGAGATGATTTGAAACAACCTGCTTTCGCGAACTGGTCCTAGGTTTTTCCATCGACCTCCACAAAAGCACCGCAGTACAATTCTCTGGACTCCCTAGGTCGTTCTTGATCAGGAGGGGGGGGGGGAAAAAAAAGCTCAACTTTAACATTTGGATAGTGTGACGAGTCCCTCGTTCTTCCTGCTACGGCCGGCCAGTGGGTGTGGCTGGGAGACTCATCAAGTGAACCATGTACACCCGTGCTTCCCTCTATAAAGCTTGGGCTTTGTTTGGCGTGGTGTGTTGCTTGCTCCTGGGTGCTTTGGTTTTGATTTTGGTCTTTGTTTATTTTGAGTTCCTTATTCATTTAAATGTGGTTCTGTCTGATGTTTGGTTATTGATGTGTCTGACAGAAATTGTGTTTGGTTTTGTTGATTTCTTGTTTCATATATTTTCTTATTTATGCTGATAAATCTCTTTTCGTTGCAACCTACCAAGCTGCCTATGTCCTCCGTTTCATTTGTCACGGCTTTGAGCCGGTCGTGACAATAGCGACCACGGGGTCATTTAGAAAACGGCCGTGGTCGAGTGCCCCCAAAAGCCTGTCGTCCCTGAAGGAAAACTCAGAACTTTGCGAAACCAGGCGAGCGCACGCAACACCCGATTCCATAAAAGGGGCGTGCAAACACACACGGAGCCACAGACAACGCTACGACTGTTAGAAACCACAGGTTCTCTCGGCACCACCTAATCTTCTTTCAACCAGTATGTCCAGGGGAGAGCGCGAACGCAGTCCCCCACTACCATAAATTATGCAGTCGAGATTCCCACATTTGGGGAATTCGCAGGGGTCAGCACAACCGGAGTGCAATGGCCGAGCCTCGCCCTGGGTGAACCACCTTCCTGATCATGGTGTCTCCCCTGCCAGGTAAGTATGAGTCCCCAGGCCTCCAGTCAGAGGCTACCCTATCCCTCTTTGCCGTCCTCATCAACGGTGACCCCCTCCCCCACCCCAAGCAAAGGAAGGGCGTGTCCCTTCCATTACTTGACTGCGATTTCCGTGACCATGCCTTCAAGCCGGCAAACTGCCAAGCACCTACAGGTGCTGGTCGTATGATTAGAATGTCATCAAAAAGTTGATTTCTTTCACTAATTCCTTTCAAAAAGTCAAACTTGTATATTATGTACATTGCACACAGACTGATATATTTCAAATGTTTATTTCTTTTAATTTTGATGATTATAACTGACAACTAAGGAAAATCCCAAATCCGGTATCTCAGCAAATTTAGAATATTACTTAAGACCAATACAAAGAAAGGATTTTTAGAAATCTTGGCCAACTGAAAACTATAAACATGAAAAGTATGAGCGTGTGCAGCACTCAATACTTAGTTGGGGCTCCTTTTGCCTGAATTACTGCAGCAATGCGGCGTGGCATGGAGTCGATCGGTCTGTGGCACTGCTCAGGTGTTATGAGAGCCCAGGTTGCTCTGATAGTGGCCTTCAGCTCTTCTTAATTGTTGGGTCTGGCATATGGCATCTTCCTCTTCACAATACCCCGTAGATTTTCTATGGGGTTAAGGTCAGGCGAGTTTGCTGGCCAATTAAGAACAGGGATACCATGGTCCTTAAACCGGGTACTGGTAGCTTTGGCACTGTGTGCAGGTGCCAAGTCCTGTTGGGAAATGAAATCTGCATCTCCATAAAGTTGGTCAGCAGCAGGAAGCATGAAGTGCTCTAAAACTTCCTGGTATACGGCTGCGTTGACCTTGGACCTCAGAAAACACAGTGGGCCAACACCAGCAGATGACATGGCACCCCAAACCATCACTGACTGTGGAAACTTTAGGCTGGCCCTCAAGCGACGTGGATTGTGTGCCTCTCCTCTCTTCCTCCAGACTCTGGGACCCCGATTTCCAAAGGAAATGCCAAATTGACTTTCATCAGAGAACGTAACTTTGGACCACTCAGCAGCAGTCCAGTCCTTTTTGTCGAGGCGCCTCTGACGCTGTCTGTTGTTCAAGAGTGGCTTGACACAAGGAACGAGACAGCTGAAAACCATGTCTTGCATACGTCTGTGCGTAGGGGTTCTTGAAGCACTGACTCCAGCTGCAGTCCACTCTTTGTGAATCTCCCCCACATTTTTGAATGGGTTCTGTTTCACAGTCCTCTCCAGGGTGCGGTTATCCCTATTGCTAGTACACTTTTTTTCTACCACATCTTTTCCTTCCCTTCGCCTCTCTATTAATGTGCTTGGACACAGAGCTCTGCGAACAGCCAGCCTCTTTTGCAATGACCTTTTGTGTCTTGGCCTCCTTGTGCAAGGTGTCAGTGGTCGTCTTTTGGACAACTGTCAAGTCAGCAGTCTTCCCCATGACTGTGTAGCCTACAGAACTAGACTGAGAGACCATTTAAAGGCCTTTGCAGGTGTTTTGAGTTAATTAGCTGATAAGAGTGTGTGGCACCAGGTGTCTTCAATATTGAACCTTTTCACAATATTCTAATTTTCTGAGATAGTGACTTTGGGATTTTCCATAGTTGTCAGCTATACTCATCAAAATGAAAAGAAATAAACATGTGAAACCTCTCAGTCTGTGTGTAATGAATGAATATGATATATACAAGTTTCACTTTTTGAAAGGAATTAGTGAAATAAATCAACTTTTTGATGACATTCTAATTATATGACCAGCACCTGTACACGAGCTGCGGTCCTTTAGACCAGTGGTTCCCATCAGTCAGGCGTGTTTGATTAGATGTCTCCCTGATCAAACACACCCGATCCAACTCATCAGCTCGTTGGTAAAGACTCCAAGACCTCAGACGGGCGCATCAGACAAGAGTGACATTCAAGACGTGCAGTGCTGGTTTGGGAACCGCTGCTTTGGAACAACGGCGACCGTTTCATAAGGGTGCGAGACGGTGCCACCCTGCCAGCCACCCCACCGCAGGTACATAGAGACTCCTTGTGAAGCTCCAGCGACATTCCCTCTGCTATTAACCACAACGATTTGCAGTCCCCCAAAAGGGGAAGCACACCGTTCCTGGAGACACTGCAATACCAGGTCGATGCGTGGAGTGGACGGAGCAAGCCCCGGTTCCGGCTCCATGAGCCAAAAATCCATTTAATATGTAGTCCCCAGATAGGGGACGTATCAGATATTAAACTGATAAGAACAGATACTACACTTGATCTTAGCCAAAAGGCCGAGAAGCGATGCCGTTGCCAAGCAGTGGGGGCAGAGCCGGCAAAGGCGACGCCCATCTGGGCCGCGGTGGGTTTCGTACTTTGCCTCTAGGACCACTGCTGTCGATCAGATCGTTTGTTAAATAGTGGAGATGATTTGAAACAACCTGCTTTCGCGAACTGGTCCTAGGTTTTTCCATCGACCTCCACAAAAGCACCGCAGTACAATTCTCTGGACTCCCTAGGTCGTTCTTGATCAGGAGGGGGGAAAAAAAAAAAAGCTCAACTTTAACATTTGGATAGTGTGACGAGTCCCTCGTTCTTCCTGCTACGGCCGGCCAGTGGGTGTGGCTGGGAGACTCATCAAGTGAACCATGTACACCCGTGCTTCCCTCTATAAAGCTTGGGCTTTGTTTGGCGTGGTGTGTTGCTTGCTCCTGGGTGCTTTGGTTTTGATTTTGGTCTTTGTTTATTTTGAGTTCCTTATTCATTTAAATGTGGTTCTGTCTGATGTTTGGTTATTGATGTGTCTGACAGAAATTGTGTTTGGTTTTGTTGATTTCTGCTTTCATATATTTTCTTATTTATGCTGATAAATCTCTTTTCATTGCAACCTACCAAGCTGCCTATGTCCTCCGTTTCATTTGTCACGGCTTTGAGCCGGTCGTGACACTAGCGACCACGGGGTCATTTAGAAAACGGCCATGGTCGAGTGCCCCCAAAAGCCTGTCGTCCCTGAAGGAAAACTCAGAACTTTGCGAAACCAGGCGAGCGCACGCAACACCCGATTCCATAAAAGGGGCGTGCAAACACACACGGAGCCACAGACAACGCTACGACTGTTAGAAACCACAGGTTCTCTCGGCACCACCTAATCTTCTTTCAACCAGTATGTCCAGGGGAGAGCGCGAACGCAGTCCCCCACTACCATAAATTATGCAGTCGAGATTCCCACATTTGGGGAATTCGCAGGGGTCAGCACAACCGGAGTGCAATGGCCGAGCCTCGCCCTGGGTGAACCACCTTCCTGATCATGGTGTCTCCCCTGCCAGGTAAGTATGAGTCCCCAGGCCTCCAGTCAGAGGCTACCCTATCCCTCTTTGCCGTCCTCATCAACGGTGACCCCCTCCCCCACCCCAAGCAAAGGAAGGGCGTGTCCCTTCCATTACTTGACTGCGATTTCCGTGACCATGCCTTCAAGCCGGCAAACTGCCAAGCACCTACAGGTGCTGGTCGTATGATTAGAATGTCATCAAAAAGTTGATTTCTTTCACTAATTCCTTTCAAAAAGTCAAACTTGTATATTATGTACATTGCACACAGACTGATATATTTCAAATGTTTATTTCTTTTAATTTTGATGATTATAACTGACAACTAAGGAAAATCCCAAATCCGGTATCTCAGCAAATTTAGAATATTACTTAAGACCAATACAAAGAAAGGATTTTTAGAAATCTTGGCCAACTGAAAACTATAAACATGAAAAGTATGAGCGTGTGCAGCACTCAATACTTAGTTGGGGCTCCTTTTGCCTGAATTACTGCAGCAATGCGGCGTGGCATGGAGTCGATCGGTCTGTGGCACTGCTCAGGTGTTATGAGAGCCCAGGTTGCTCTGATAGTGGCCTTCAGCTCTTCTTAATTGTTGGGTCTGGCATATGGCATCTTCCTCTTCACAATACCCCGTAGATTTTCTATGGGGTTAAGGTCAGGCGAGTTTGCTGGCCAATTAAGAACAGGGATACCATGGTCCTTAAACCGGGTACTGGTAGCTTTGGCACTGTGTGCAGGTGCCAAGTCCTGTTGGGAAATGAAATCTGCATCTCCATAAAGTTGGTCAGCAGCAGGAAGCATGAAGTGCTCTAAAACTTCCTGGTATACGGCTGCGTTGACCTTGGACCTCAGAAAACACAGTGGGCCAACACCAGCAGATGACATGGCACCCCAAACCATCACTGACTGTGGAAACTTTAGGCTGGCCCTCAAGCGACGTGGATTGTGTGCCTCTCCTCTCTTCCTCCAGACTCTGGGACCCCGATTTCCAAAGGAAATGCCAAATTGACTTTCATCAGAGAACGTAACTTTGGACCACTCAGCAGCAGTCCAGTCCTTTTTGTCGAGGCGCCTCTGACGCTGTCTGTTGTTCAAGAGTGGCTTGACACAAGGAACGAGACAGCTGAAAACCATGTCTTGCATACGTCTGTGCGTAGGGGTTCTTGAAGCACTGACTCCAGCTGCAGTCCACTCTTTGTGAATCTCCCCCACATTTTTGAATGGGTTCTGTTTCACAGTCCTCTCCAGGGTGCGGTTATCCCTATTGCTAGTACACTTTTTTTCTACCACATCTTTTCCTTCCCTTCGCCTCTCTATTAATGTGCTTGGACACAGAGCTCTGCGAACAGCCAGCCTCTTTTGCAATGACCTTTTGTGTCTTGGCCTCCTTGTGCAAGGTGTCAGTGGTCGTCTTTTGGACAACTGTCAAGTCAGCAGTCTTCCCCATGACTGTGTAGCCTACAGAACTAGACTGAGAGACCATTTAAAGGCCTTTGCAGGTGTTTTGAGTTAATTAGCTGATAAGAGTGTGTGGCACCAGGTGTCTTCAATATTGAACCTTTTCACAATATTCTAATTTTCTGAGATAGTGACTTTGGGATTTTCCATAGTTGTCAGCTATACTCATCAAAATGAAAAGAAATAAACATGTGAAACCTCTCAGTCTGTGTGTAATGAATGAATATGATATATACAAGTTTCACTTTTTGAAAGGAATTAGTGAAATAAATCAACTTTTTGATGACATTCTAATTATATGACCAGCACCTGTACACGAGCTGCGGTCCTTTAGACCAGTGGTTCCCATCAGTCAGGCGTGTTTGATTAGATGTCTCCCTGATCAAACACACCCGATCCAACTCATCAGCTCGTTGGTAAAGACTCCAAGACCTCAGACGGGCGCATCAGACAAGAGTGACATTCAAGACGTGCAGTGCTGGTTTGGGAACCGCTGCTTTGGAACAACGGCGACCGTTTCATAAGGGTGCGAGACGGTGCCACCCTGCCAGCCACCCCACCGCAGGTACATAGAGACTCCTTGTGAAGCTCCAGCGACATTCCCTCTGCTATTAACCACAACGATTTGCAGTCCCCCAAAAGGGGAAGCACACCGTTCCTGGAGACACTGCAATACCAGGTCGATGCGTGGAGTGGACGGAGCAAGCCCCGGTTCCGGCTCCATGAGCCAAAAATCCATTTAATATGTAGTCCCCAGATAGGGGACGTATCAGATATTAAACTGATAAGAACAGATTCCATCTTTTACATACACAAACTCAGACAGTTCATCAACACATACTTTTTATAACTCACTTTAGGTCCCATTTAATCCCTTTTTCCCTTCAAACATTTTTTAATTTCCCCCTCAATATTATCATTTTGCACTGCGCCCTGCACTCTAGCCAAAACACAATAAAAAATTGATTTAGGACCCCATCCTGTTCGTTTGGACCTTAACATCGAAGTTCTGTGATTCCACAAAACCCTTTTGCCTTCTGATATAATTATCCACACCACCTTCCTCAATTCAAACTTCTGTCCCCCCAGACCCTCCCCATAAATTACCAGGTTCCGGGTCAGAGGAGGACCTTTCCACCCCTTCCACCACTGATACAGCAAAGTCCAGAAGGCAGATGAAACTGGGCATGTCCAAAATACATGTTCTATTGTTTCCTCCCTCCCACAACCAATTGGGCAGAAAGGTGACTTCCCTTGCCCATGACGATACTGCCTCTCCCTTACAGGCAAACGCCCCAGGGCCCCCAACCAATGAAGGTCTCTGCAAGCTCCATCCACATATGCTGGCTGTAGCATTGCCCAATTCACAGTGATGGGAAGAAATCTCTCTAGTCCCCCCTTCCCTGCCCCCCTCTCCCTTAAACCCTTGTACAGTTCCCTATGATTTATCACTGTTCCCTGTTCCAGACACCAAGGATGTTGACGTATAAATTTGGCAAACCACTGATATTCTTCCGGCCTGTCAAAAGCCCACGGAACCAACTTATCCCATGCAATCAAAGATCTTAGTGGAAAGGCTGCCCAGAACCTTGCAAAAAAATAAGCTTTGTGGTTTGTTGCCTGTAGGATTAAACGTGCCACAAAGGATGAAAAAATAGATGCTACCCACAAGGTAAAAAAAGGCACCTCCCTCCCACCCTTCTTAATTTCTTGGCTCACCTGAGCCCTGGATACCAGCTCGCACCTTCCCTTCCACAGAAAGGAGAACACAAGACCTTCCAACTCTCTGCCACAATTATAGGGAAGAGGGAACACATATGCCAAATAATTGACTGTAGGCAACAAGTCTGCTTTTATCACTAATGTTCGGCTAGTTAAAGAAAGCTCTCTAGTGTTCCAAAGGCCAATTTTGGAGCGCACTTTCCCAATCAAAACCCTCCAGTTCTCCTTAGCGCTGTTCTGCCTGAAGAAACGCACTCCCAAAACCTTCAGACCATCTTCACATAAGCTATATCCCTCAATGGCTGTCTCCCGCCTAGCCCATCGACCTACATACATGACGGCTGACTTTGACATGTTCACTTTCGCCCCTGTAACCCTCCCAAAATCTCCCAAAATCTTGCTTGTTTCTAAAAAATCCTGCCTTGATGTCAAAAACAGTGTCATGTCATCTGCATACAGCGACACCTTTGCTTGCAGACCTCCAGCCCCCGGCATGTGCAGGCCAGTAAAGGCCTGACATGCCCTTAAACGGGAAGCTAAAGGTTCAATGAACAAAATATAAAGAAGAGGGGAGAGAGGACATCCCTGTCTTACTCCTCCCAGCTGCTCAACTGACTCTGTCAGGAAACCATTAACTTTAAACTTACTTACCGCCCCCTTATACAATAAACGAACCCACGCCCTGATACTTGCCCCAAAACCTACCCTCTCAAGAACTGCAAACAAAAAGGAGAGACTAACTCGATCAAAAGCTTTCTCCTGGTCGAGGCTCAAAATTGCTAGAGAAAGCTGCCGTTGCTCAGCCCACCCAATAGCATCTCTGATCAAAGTCAAATTTAGGCTGCCAGAGCGGCCTGGTACCCCACAAGTCTGGTCTGGGTGCACCACCTTCCCCACCACAGACCTCATTCGTATAGCTATGACCTTCGCAAGGATTTTATAGTCAGTAGTAAGGAGAGTGATGGGCCTCCAGTTTGCCAAATCTGTCTTATCTCCCTTCTTATACAAAAGGGAGACATGCCCTGTCCTCATAGAAGCTGTGAGTGACCCAGTCATCAGGCTCTCATTATACACCTCAACCAGGTCCTGTCCAATAAGTTGCCAAAAGGAGCAGTATATCTCAACTGGCAACCCATCACAGCCAGGAGCTGTCCCTTTCCTAAGTGATGCCATTGCCTCTTCTGCCTCCTGCAAAGACACCTCCCCTTCTAATGCGGCAGCATCATCACCCTCCAAGACACTCTCTAAACTTGTCAAGAACACCCTCGCCTGAGAGTCTACCAAACCTCGGGGGCTAAAAAGCTGTTTATAAAAAACTGCCACCGTCTTCAACATTTCAGCTGTAGATGTAACATTACCCTTCTCTGTCTTTAACCCTTCTATGCATTTCCTCTGCTGCTGTCTCCTCACAGAGGCAAAAAAATATTTTGATGGACCCTCCTCTAAAAACCGTCTCCTTGCACCCATTTCTAACATAAATTTCTCTGCTTCCTTCATATAAAAACCTTTAACCCTCTCTTGGATAGCATAGAATCTGCCCCACTCCTCAGCTGCCTCTCTGCCCTCCTGAGCCCATAAGGACTGCATCTCCCTAATCCAAACACTAATGAGCCCTCGTCTTTTTACTGCCTTAGCCTCCCCCCACCATCTACAGAAGTTAGCTATTCTCTCTTTTACTCCCTCCCACCACTGAGCCTGCGTTTCAAACAGACACTTCAAATTCTGCCAGGCCCTGTATAGGTGCTTAAACACTTGAACAAAAAACTTATCCTGAAGGAAAGATCTGTTCAACCTCCAAGATCCTCTCCCCCTCTGAATACCCCCAACCTCCATCTCGACTCCTATCATACAATGATCAGACAACCAAACCGGCAAGAAGAAGAAATCATCAACCTTAACTCCTGCTGACACAAACACATAATCCAAACGAGATTTTTCCCCTCTACTATTTCTCCAAGTAAAGCCCTCCAAAGCCCTTCCCACCACTTTAAAGGAGTCATAAAGAGAAAAACTCTTAAGGAGGAAAGCCAAATCACCCTTTGGCTCCCTATCTAAAGAAACATTAAAATCCCCTCCCAAAACCACCTTCCGATTTGTATAAAACAAAGGTTTTAATAAATTAAAGAAACCCCCTCTCTCCTCCCTCTTACTAGGCGCATATACATTAATCAGTCTGATGCTAACACCCCTCCATCTTACATCAGCATACAACACCCTCCCCGGAACTACCATTAAATTCTCTTCAATGACAAATTCCTGAGAGTTAAAAAGTATTCCCACCCCATCTGCCATCACATTCCCTGCCCCCCACATAGATGGACCTTTTCCCCAGTCCTTTGCAAAAAGAAGCTCATCTCTGCTGTTCTCTAAATGACATTCCTGTAAAAACATAATGTCAAAATTAACAGAACTCAAGGACTCAAAAAAAGCTATCCTTCGTTTTGCCATTTTCAATCCTCTTACATTTAGAGTGGCCACCCTCAGCCCGCCCATTTTAGGCAAACACTAAAGAAAAACAGTCCTTATCCCTTATCCCCTCCAAAACCTCCCTTCCCACCCCCTGTGGTACATCCCTTCACCCTTCTAGCTACTACCTCCGTCCACCCCTGAGAATCATCTTCAGTACTCTCCCCACACTCTCCCCACTCCATCCCCCCCTCCCCCCATCCCCCCCCCTCATATACTACTTCTTTAAAAGCTTTAACCGCTCCCGCTCCCTTCCCCGAGTCATGTAAAGATACCAAGTCCTCCAAAGAAACAAAAGTCTTTACTGTCTCAATCTTGCTGCATTTTCGGTCCCTCTCGTCCTCTCCTCCGCCATCTTCTTCCACCGCTCGCCGACGTCCTCTTCCCCCTGATATCTCCATCTCGCTGTCTCCGCCTCCACTTTGCTCAGAAGTTATAATGTCTAAAGCATCCAGTTGCGACCATGTAAACCTGGCTGGGTCTTCAGCTTGTGGAGTATCTTGAATGGTGTTGTTACTAGACACAATTGCAGCCCCGGAAAACACCTCTGCAATATCGATGTCTGACCAGGTCTGTCCAATACCCTGTGACTGCTCCCTCTCTTGAGCTGCCCCCGGAGGACGTGGCTGGTTGACCTCTGCAACTGCTGGTCCTTTGTCCTGGTGATGCACAGCACTTTCCTCAGCCCCCTGGTCTTTATTAGCACCCTCTGTTGCAGCTGTAAGCTCTGTCTGGTTGATTGAAGAGTTGGATGCCTCACACATGAGAGATTCCAAATCTGCTTGCAGATCTTCCCCCTCCTTAAATAAACTAGCGTAGCTCTTCTTTCTGGCTGGACAACCCCGATACAAATGTTCTTTACTTCCACACAGACTGCAATGCTTGGGAGCAGTACATTCCGCCGCCACATGATCCGTCTTCCCACAGAATCTACATCTCTCTCCCTTGCACTCCACTTTCACATGACCCTGCCCTCCACATCTTCGACAATACACGGGCTGTCCGGGATAGTGCAGGAAACCTCTGTTCGGTCCAATAGAAAAGCTGCCTGGAGGGTGCAGCACAGTGCCAGGTGAAGAGGAGTCAAGTCTCAACTTCACCATGTACCTCCTCTTCCCATTCCATATTCCATATCGATCTCTCAAGCGCTCTCCTCCTCTTACAACATCACAATATCTTGCAATAAATGCCAGGACATCGCCATCCAAATATATACAAAAGGGTTGTATATATGAATAGTAAGTGGGATAAAATCCTGAACAAACACAGGCTGAAGCTGCAGGCCCTCCAGCAATTTATGACCTTCCTTTTTCTTCCAGGCTTCAAAAAAACCAACACAGTCCTTCAAAACACAAAAAGTTAAATCCAAAAATCCAGTTGACACAAAATCTTGTAAACAAAAAACTTCAGCAGGCTGTATCTTGAAAAGTCCTCTAAGAATTTCAGTAACAAAAAAATCTCTTCCAAAACGTTGCTTCACCAATTCTTCAGCATCTTTCTTCAACAACACACGAATCGTATTCCTCAACCGCACCATCAAGGCCGACTCTCTTTCGTCGTTCCCCGACATAACTCCTGGGTAAGATACTACACTTGATCTTAGCCAAAAGGCCGAGAAGCGATGCCGTTGCCAAGCAGTGGGGGCAGAGCCGGCAAAGGCGACGCCCATCTGGGCCGCGGTGGGTTTCGTACTTTGCCTCTAGGACCACTGCTGTCGATCAGATCGTTTGTTAAATAGTGGAGATGATTTGAAACAACCTGCTTTCGCGAACTGGTCCTAGGTTTTTCCATCGACCTCCACAAAAGCACCGCAGTACAATTCTCTGGACTCCCTAGGTCGTTCTTGATCATATTTTGAGTTCCTTATTCATTTAAATGTGGTTCTGTCTGATGTTTGGTTATTGATGTGTCTGACAGAAATTGTGTTTGGTTTTGTTGATTTCTTGTTTCATATATTTTCTTATTTATGCTGATAAATCTCTTTTCGTTGCAACCTACCAAGCTGCCTATGTCCTCCGTTTCATTTGTCACGGCTTTGAGCCGGTCGTGACAATAGCGACCACGGGGTCATTTAGAAAACGGCCATGGTCGAGTGCCCCCAAAAGCCTGTCGTCCCTGAAGAAAAACTCAGAACTTTGCGAAACCAGGCGAGCGCACGCAACACCCGATTCCATAAAAGGGGCGTGCAAACACACACGGAGCCACAGACAACGCTACGACTGTTAGAAACCACAGGTTCTCTCGGCACCACCTAATCTTCTTTCAACCAGTATGTCCAGGGGAGAGCGCGAACGCAGTCCCCCACTACCATAAATTATGCAGTCGAGATTCCCACATTTGGGGAATTCGCAGGGGTCAGCACAACCGGAGTGCAATGGCCGAGCCTCGCCCTGGGTGAACCACCTTCCTGATCATGGTGTCTCCCCTGCCAGGTAAGTATGAGTCCCCAGGCCTCCAGTCAGAGGCTACCCTATCCCTCTTTGCCGTCCTCATCAACGGTGACCCCCTCCCCCATCCCAAGCAAAGGAAGGGCGTGTCCCTTCCATTACTTGACTGCGATTTCCGTGACCATGCCTTCAAGCCGGCAAACTGCCAAGCACCTACAGGTGCTGGTCGTATGATTAGAATGTCATCAAAAAGTTGATTTCTTTCACTAATTCCTTTCAAAAAGTCAAACTTGTATATTATGTACATTGCACACAGACTGATATATTTCAAATGTTTATTTCTTTTAATTTTGATGATTATAACTGACAACTAAGGAAAATCCCAAATCCGGTATCTCAGCAAATTTAGAATATTACTTAAGACCAATACAAAGAAAGGATTTTTAGAAATCTTGGCCAACTGAAAACTATAAACATGAAAAGTATGAGCGTGTGCAGCACTCAATACTTAGTTGGGGCTCCTTTTGCCTGAATTACTGCAGCAATGCGGCGTGGCATGGAGTCGATCGGTCTGTGGCACTGCTCAGGTGTTATGAGAGCCCAGGTTGCTCTGATAGTGGCCTTCAGCTCTTCTTAATTGTTGGGTCTGGCATATGGCATCTTCCTCTTCACAATACCCTGTAGATTTTCTATGGGGTTAAGGTCAGGCTTCACCAATTCTTCAGCATCTTTCTTCAACAACACACGAATCGTATTCCTCAACCGCACCATCAAGGCCGACTCTCTTTCGTCGTTCCCCGACATAACTCCTGGGTAAGATACTACACTTGATCTTAGCCAAAAGGCCGAGAAGCGATGCCGTTGCCAAGCAGTGGGGGCAGAGCCGGCAAAGGCGACGCCCATCTGGGCCGCGGTGGGTTTCGTACTTTGCCTCTAGGACCACTGCTGTCGATCAGATCGTTTGTTAAATAGTGGAGATGATTTGAAACAACCTGCTTTCGCGAACTGGTCCTAGGTTTTTCCATCGACCTCCACAAAAGCACCGCAGTACAATTCTCTGGACTCCCTAGGTCGTTCTTGATCAGGAGGGGGGGGGGGGGGAAAGCTCAACTTTAACATTTGGATAGTGTGACGAGTCCCTCGTTCTTCCTGCTACGGCCGGCCAGTGGGTGTGGCTGGGAGACTCATCAAGTGAACCATGTACACCCGTGCTTCCCTCTATAAAGCTTGGGCTTTGTTTGGCGTGGTGTGTTGCTTGCTCCTGGGTGCTTTGGTTTTGATTTTGGTCTTTGTTTATTTTGAGTTCCTTATTCATTTAAATGTGGTTCTGTCTGATGTTTGGTTATTGATGTGTCTGACAGAAATTGTGTTTGGTTTTGTTGATTTCTTGTTTCATATATTTTCTTATTTATGCTGATAAATCTCTTTTCGTTGCAACCTACCAAGCTGCCTATGTCCTCCGTTTCATTTGTCACGGCTTTGAGCCGGTCGTGACAATAGCGACCACGGGGTCATTTAGAAAACGGCCGTGGTCGAGTGCCCCCAAAAGCCTGTCGTCCCTGAAGGAAAACTCAGAACTTTGCGAAACCAGGCGAGCGCACGCAACACCCGATTCCATAAAAGGGGCGTGCAAACACACACGGAGCCACAGACAACGCTACGACTGTTAGAAACCACAGGTTCTCTCGGCACCACCTAATCTTCTTTCAACCAGTATGTCCAGGGGAGAGCGCGAACGCAGTCCCCCACTACCATAAATTATGCAGTCGAGATTCCCACATTTGGGGAATTCGCAGGGGTCAGCACAACCAGAGTGCAATGGCCGAGCCTCGCCCTGGGTGAACCACCTTCCTGATCATGGTGTCTCCCCTGCCAGGTAAGTATGAGTCCCCAGGCCTCCAGTCAGAGGCTACCCTATCCCTCTTTGCCGTCCTCATCAACGGTGACCCCCTCCCCCACCCCAAGCAAAGGAAGGGCGTGTCCCTTCCATTACTTGACTGCGATTTCCGTGACCATGCCTTCAAGCCGGCAAACTGCCAAGCACCTACAGGTGCTGGTCGTATGATTAGAATGTCATCAAAAAGTTGATTTCTTTCACTAATTCCTTTCAAAAAGTCAAACTTGTATATTATGTACATTGCACACAGACTGATATATTTCAAATGTTTATTTCTTTTAATTTTGATGATTATAACTGACAACTAAGGAAAATCCCAAATCCGGTATCTCAGCAAATTTAGAATATTACTTAAGACCAATACAAAGAAAGGATTTTTAGAAATCTTGGCCAACTGAAAACTATAAACATGAAAAGTATGAGCGTGTGCAGCACTCAATACTTAGTTGGGGCTCCTTTTGCCTGAATTACTGCAGCAATGCGGCGTGGCATGGAGTCGATCGGTCTGTGGCACTGCTCAGGTGTTATGAGAGCCCAGGTTGCTCTGATAGTGGCCTTCAGCTCTTCTTAATTGTTGGGTCTGGCATATGGCATCTTCCTCTTCACAATACCCCGTAGATTTTCTATGGGGTTAAGGTCAGGCGAGTTTGCTGGCCAATTAAGAACAGGGATACCATGGTCCTTAAACCGGGTACTGGTAGCTTTGGCACTGTGTGCAGGTGCCAAGTCCTGTTGGGAAATGAAATCTGCATCTCCATAAAGTTGGTCAGCAGCAGGAAGCATGAAGTGCTCTAAAACTTCCTGGTATACGGCTGCGTTGACCTTGGACCTCAGAAAACACAGTGGGCCAACACCAGCAGATGACATGGCACCCCAAACCATCACTGACTGTGGAAACTTTAGGCTGGCCCTCAAGCGACGTGGATTGTGTGCCTCTCCTCTCTTCCTCCAGACTCTGGGACCCCGATTTCCAAAGGAAATGCCAAATTGACTTTCATCAGAGAACGTAACTTTGGACCACTCAGCAGCAGTCCAGTCCTTTTTGTCGAGGCGCCTCTGACGCTGTCTGTTGTTCAAGAGTGGCTTGACACAAGGAACGAGACAGCTGAAAACCATGTCTTGCATACGTCTGTGCGTAGGGGTTCTTGAAGCACTGACTCCAGCTGCAGTCCACTCTTTGTGAATCTCCCCCACATTTTTGAATGGGTTCTGTTTCACAGTCCTCTCCAGGGTGCGGTTATCCCTATTGCTAGTACACTTTTTTTTCTACCACATCTTTTCCTTCCCTTCGCCTCTCTATTAATGTGCTTGGACACAGAGCTCTGCGAACAGCCAGCCTCTTTTGCAATGACCTTTTGTGTCTTGGCCTCCTTGTGCAAGGTGTCAGTGGTCGTCTTTTGGACAACTGTCAAGTCAGCAGTCTTCCCCATGACTGTGTAGCCTACAGAACTAGACTGAGAGACCATTTAAAGGCCTTTGCAGGTGTTTTGAGTTAATTAGCTGATAAGAGTGTGTGGCACCAGGTGTCTTCAATATTGAACCTTTTCACAATATTCTAATTTTCTGAGATAGTGACTTTGGGATTTTCCATAGTTGTCAGCTATACTCATCAAAATGAAAAGAAATAAACATGTGAAACCTCTCAGTCTGTGTGTAATGAATGAATATGATATATACAAGTTTCACTTTTTGAAAGGAATTAGTGAAATAAATCAACTTTTTGATGACATTCTAATTATATGACCAGCACCTGTACACGAGCTGCGGTCCTTTAGACCAGTGGTTCCCATCAGTCAGGCGTGTTTGATTAGATGTCTCCCTGATCAAACACACCCGATCCAACTCATCAGCTCGTTGGTAAAGACTCCAAGACCTCAGACGGGCGCATCAGACAAGAGTGACATTCAAGACGTGCAGTGCTGGTTTGGGAACCGCTGCTTTGGAACAACGGCGACCGTTTCATAAGGGTGCGAGACGGTGCCACCCTGCCAGCCACCCCACCGCAGGTACATAGAGACTCCTTGTGAAGCTCCAGCGACATTCCCTCTGCTATTAACCACAACGATTTGCAGTCCCCCAAAAGGGGAAGCACACCGTTCCTGGAGACACTGCAATACCAGGTCGATGCGTGGAGTGGACGGAGCAAGCCCCGGTTCCGGCTCCATGAGCCAAAAATCCATTTAATATGTAGTCCCCAGATAGGGGACGTATCAGATATTAAACTGATAAGAACAGATACTACACTTGATCTTAGCCAAAAGGCCGAGAAGCGATGCCGTTGCCAAGCAGTGGGGGCAGAGCCGGCAAAGGCGACGCCCATCTGGGCCGCGGTGGGTTTCGTACTTTGCCTCTAGGACCACTGCTGTCGATCAGATCGTTTGTTAAATAGTGGAGATGATTTGAAACAACCTGCTTTCGCGAACTGGTCCTAGGTTTTTCCATCGACCTCCACAAAAGCACCGCAGTACAATTCTCTGGACTCCCTAGGTCGTTCTTGATCAGGAGGGGGAAAAAAAAAAAGCTCAACTTTAACATTTGGATAGTGTGACGAGTCCCTCGTTCTTCCTGCTACGGCCGGCCAGTGGGTGTGGCTGGGAGACTCATCAAGTGAACCATGTACACCCGTGCTTCCCTCTATAAAGCTTGGGCTTTGTTTGGCGTGGTGTGTTGCTTGCTCCTGGGTGCTTTGGTTTTGATTTTGGTCTTTGTTTATTTTGAGTTCCTTATTCATTTAAATGTGGTTCTGTCTGATGTTTGGTTATTGATGTGTCTGACAGAAATTGTGTTTGGTTTTGTTGATTTCTGCTTTCATATATTTTCTTATTTATGCTGATAAATCTCTTTTCATTGCAACCTACCAAGCTGCCTATGTCCTCCGTTTCATTTGTCACGGCTTTGAGCCGG
Organism: Chanodichthys erythropterus; assembly: GCF_024489055.1. Taxonomy (NCBI): domain Eukaryota; kingdom Metazoa; phylum Chordata; class Actinopteri; order Cypriniformes; family Xenocyprididae; genus Chanodichthys; species Chanodichthys erythropterus. The sequence continues at coordinate 456,799 of NC_090240.1, forward strand.
TCGTGACACTAGCGACCACGGGGTCATTTAGAAAACGGCCATGGTCGAGTGCCCCCAAAAGCCTGTCGTCCCTGAAGGAAAACTCAGAACTTTGCGAAACCAGGCGAGCGCACGCAACACCCGATTCCATAAAAGGGGCGTGCAAACACACACGGAGCCACAGACAACGCTACGACTGTTAGAAACCACAGGTTCTCTCGGCACCACCTAATCTTCTTTCAACCAGTATGTCCAGGGGAGAGCGCGAACGCAGTCCCCCACTACCATAAATTATGCAGTCGAGATTCCCACATTTGGGGAATTCGCAGGGGTCAGCACAACCGGAGTGCAATGGCCGAGCCTCGCCCTGGGTGAACCACCTTCCTGATCATGGTGTCTCCCCTGCCAGGTAAGTATGAGTCCCCAGGCCTCCAGTCAGAGGCTACCCTATCCCTCTTTGCCGTCCTCATCAACGGTGACCCCCTCCCCCACCCCAAGCAAAGGAAGGGCGTGTCCCTTCCATTACTTGACTGCGATTTCCGTGACCATGCCTTCAAGCCGGCAAACTGCCAAGCACCTACAGGTGCTGGTCGTATGATTAGAATGTCATCAAAAAGTTGATTTCTTTCACTAATTCCTTTCAAAAAGTCAAACTTGTATATTATGTACATTGCACACAGACTGATATATTTCAAATGTTTATTTCTTTTAATTTTGATGATTATAACTGACAACTAAGGAAAATCCCAAATCCGGTATCTCAGCAAATTTAGAATATTACTTAAGACCAATACAAAGAAAGGATTTTTAGAAATCTTGGCCAACTGAAAACTATAAACATGAAAAGTATGAGCGTGTGCAGCACTCAATACTTAGTTGGGGCTCCTTTTGCCTGAATTACTGCAGCAATGCGGCGTGGCATGGAGTCGATCGGTCTGTGGCACTGCTCAGGTGTTATGAGAGCCCAGGTTGCTCTGATAGTGGCCTTCAGCTCTTCTTAATTGTTGGGTCTGGCATATGGCATCTTCCTCTTCACAATACCCCGTAGATTTTCTATGGGGTTAAGGTCAGGCGAGTTTGCTGGCCAATTAAGAACAGGGATACCATGGTCCTTAAACCGGGTACTGGTAGCTTTGGCACTGTGTGCAGGTGCCAAGTCCTGTTGGGAAATGAAATCTGCATCTCCATAAAGTTGGTCAGCAGCAGGAAGCATGAAGTGCTCTAAAACTTCCTGGTATACGGCTGCGTTGACCTTGGACCTCAGAAAACACAGTGGGCCAACACCAGCAGATGACATGGCACCCCAAACCATCACTGACTGTGGAAACTTTAGGCTGGCCCTCAAGCGACGTGGATTGTGTGCCTCTCCTCTCTTCCTCCAGACTCTGGGACCCCGATTTCCAAAGGAAATGCCAAATTGACTTTCATCAGAGAACGTAACTTTGGACCACTCAGCAGCAGTCCAGTCCTTTTTGTCGAGGCGCCTCTGACGCTGTCTGTTGTTCAAGAGTGGCTTGACACAAGGAACGAGACAGCTGAAAACCATGTCTTGCATACGTCTGTGCGTAGGGGTTCTTGAAGCACTGACTCCAGCTGCAGTCCACTCTTTGTGAATCTCCCCCACATTTTTGAATGGGTTCTGTTTCACAGTCCTCTCCAGGGTGCGGTTATCCCTATTGCTAGTACACTTTTTTTCTACCACATCTTTTCCTTCCCTTCGCCTCTCTATTAATGTGCTTGGACACAGAGCTCTGCGAACAGCCAGCCTCTTTTGCAATGACCTTTTGTGTCTTGGCCTCCTTGTGCAAGGTGTCAGTGGTCGTCTTTTGGACAACTGTCAAGTCAGCAGTCTTCCCCATGACTGTGTAGCCTACAGAACTAGACTGAGAGACCATTTAAAGGCCTTTGCAGGTGTTTTGAGTTAATTAGCTGATAAGAGTGTGTGGCACCAGGTGTCTTCAATATTGAACCTTTTCACAATATTCTAATTTTCTGAGATAGTGACTTTGGGATTTTCCATAGTTGTCAGCTATACTCATCAAAATGAAAAGAAATAAACATGTGAAACCTCTCAGTCTGTGTGTAATGAATGAATATGATATATACAAGTTTCACTTTTTGAAAGGAATTAGTGAAATAAATCAACTTTTTGATGACATTCTAATTATATGACCAGCACCTGTACACGAGCTGCGGTCCGTTAGACCAGTGGTTCCCATCAGTCAGGCGTGTTTGATTAGATGTCTCCCTGATCAAACACACCCGATCCAACTCATCAGCTCGTTGGTAAAGACTCCAAGACCTCAGACGGGCGCATCAGACAAGAGTGACATTCAAGACGTGCAGTGCTGGTTTGGGAACCGCTGCTTTGGAACAACGGCGACCGTTTCATAAGGGTGCGAGACGGTGCCACCCTGCCAGCCACCCCACCGCAAGTACATAGAGACTCCTTGTGAAGCTCCAGCGACAATTCCTCTGCTATTAACCACAACGATTTGCAGTCCCCCAAAAGGGGAAGCACACCGTTCCTGGAGACACTGCAATACCAGGTCGATGCGTGGAGTGGACGGAGCAAGCCCCGGTTCCGGCTCCATGAGCCAAAAATCCATTTAATATGTAGTCCCCAGATAGGAGACGTATCAGATATTAAACTGATAAGAACAGATACTACACTTGATCTTAGCCAAAAGGCCGAGAAGCGATGCCGTTGCCAAGCAGTGGGGGCAGAGCCGGCAAAGGCGACGCCCATCTGGGCCGCGGTGGGTTTCGTACTTTGCCTCTAGGACCACTGCTGTCGATCAGATCGTTTGTTAAATAGTGGAGATGATTTGAAACAACCTGCTTTCGCGAACTGGTCCTAGGTTTTTCCATCGACCTCCACAAAAGCACCGCAGTACAATTCTCTGGACTCCCTAGGTCGTTCTTGATCAGGAGGGGGGAAAAAAAAAGCTCAACTTTAACATTTGGATAGTGTGACGAGTCCCTCGTTCTTCCTGCTACGGCCGGCCAGTGGGTGTGGCTGGGAGACTCATCAAGTGAACCATGTACACCCGTGCTTCCCTCTATAAAGCTTGGGCTTTGTTTGGCGTGGTGTGTTGCTTGCTCCTGGGTGCTTTGGTTTTGATTTTGGTCTTTGTTTATTTTGAGTTCCTTATTCATTTAAATGTGGTTCTGTCTGATGTTTGGTTATTGATGTGTCTGACAGAAATTGTGTTTGGTTTTGTTGATTTCTTGTTTCATATATTTTCTTATTTATGCTGATAAATCTCTTTTCGTTGCAACCTACCAAGCTGCCTATGTCCTCCGTTTCATTTGTCACGGCTTTGAGCCGGTCGTGACACTAGCGACCACGGGGTCATTTAGAAAACGGCCATGGTCGAGTGCCCCCAAAAGCCTGTCGTCCCTGAAGGAAAACTCAGAACTTTGCGAAACCAGGCGAGCGCACGCAACACCCGATTCCATAAAAGGGGCGTGCAAACACACACGGAGCCACAGACAACGCTTCGACTGTTAGAAACCACAGGTTCTCTCGGCACCACCTAATCTTCTTTCAACCAGTATGTCCAGGGGAGAGCGCGAACGCAGTCCCCCACTACCATAAATTATGCAGTCGAGATTCCCACATTTGGGGAATTCGCAGGGGTCAGCACAACCGGAGTGCAATGGCCGAGCCTCGCCCTGGGTGAACCACCTTCCTGATCATGGTGTCTCCCCTGCCAGGTAAGTATGAGTCCCCAGGCCTCCAGTCAGAGGCTACCCTATCCCTCTTTGCCGTCCTCATCAACGGTGACCCCCTCCCCCACCCCAAGCAAAGGAAGGGCGTGTCCCTTCCATTACTTGACTGCGATTTCCGTGACCATGCCTTCAAGCCGGCAAACTGCCAAGCACCTACAGGTGCTGGTCGTATGATTAGAATGTCATCAAAAAGTTGATTTCTTTCACTAATTCCTTTCAAAAAGTCAAACTTGTATATTATGTACATTGCACACAGACTGATATATTTCAAATGTTTATTTCTTTTAATTTTGATGATTATAACTGACAACTAAGGAAAATCCCAAATCCGGTATCTCAGCAAATTTAGAATATTACTTAAGACCAATACAAAGAAAGGATTTTTAGAAATCTTGGCCAACTGAAAACTATAAACATGAAAAGTATGAGCGTGTGCAGCACTCAATACTTAGTTGGGGCTCCTTTTGCCTGAATTACTGCAGCAATGCGGCGTGGCATGGAGTCGATCGGTCTGTGGCACTGCTCAGGTGTTATGAGAGCCCAGGTTGCTCTGATAGTGGCCTTCAGCTCTTCTTAATTGTTGGGTCTGGCATATGGCATCTTCCTCTTCACAATACCCCGTAGATTTTCTATGGGGTTAAGGTCAGGCGAGTTTGCTGGCCAATTAAGAACAGGGATACCATGGTCCTTAAACCGGGTACTGGTAGCTTTGGCACTGTGTGCAGGTGCCAAGTCCTGTTGGGAAATGAAATCTGCATCTCCATAAAGTTGGTCAGCAGCAGGAAGCATGAAGTGCTCTAAAACTTCCTGGTATACGGCTGCGTTGACCTTGGACCTCAGAAAACACAGTGGGCCAACACCAGCAGATGACATGGCACCCCAAACCATCACTGACTGTGGAAACTTTAGGCTGGCCCTCAAGCGACGTGGATTGTGTGCCTCTCCTCTCTTCCTCCAGACTCTGGGACCCCGATTTCCAAAGGAAATGCCAAATTGACTTTCATCAGAGAACGTAACTTTGGACCACTCAGCAGCAGTCCAGTCCTTTTTGTCGAGGCGCCTCTGACGCTGTCTGTTGTTCAAGAGTGGCTTGACACAAGGAACGAGACAGCTGAAAACCATGTCTTGCATACGTCTGTGCGTAGGGGTTCTTGAAGCACTGACTCCAGCTGCAGTCCACTCTTTGTGAATCTCCCCCACATTTTTGAATGGGTTCTGTTTCACAGTCCTCTCCAGGGTGCGGTTATCCCTATTGCTAGTACACTTTTTTTCTACCACATCTTTTCCTTCCCTTCGCCTCTCTATTAATGTGCTTGGACACAGAGCTCTGCGAACAGCCAGCCTCTTTTGCAATGACCTTTTGTGTCTTGGCCTCCTTGTGCAAGGTGTCAGTGGTCGTCTTTTGGACAACTGTCAAGTCAGCAGTCTTCCCCATGACTGTGTAGCCTACAGAACTAGACTGAGAGACCATTTAAAGGCCTTTGCAGGTGTTTTGAGTTAATTAGCTGATAAGAGTGTGTGGCACCAGGTGTCTTCAATATTGAACCTTTTCACAATATTCTAATTTTCTGAGATAGTGACTTTGGGATTTTCCATAGTTGTCAGCTATACTCATCAAAATGAAAAGAAATAAACATGTGAAACCTCTCAGTCTGTGTGTAATGAATGAATATGATATATACAAGTTTCACTTTTTGAAAGGAATTAGTGAAATAAATCAACTTTTTGATGACATTCTAATTATATGACCAGCACCTGTACACGAGCTGCGGTCCTTTAGACCAGTGGTTCCCATCAGTCAGGCGTGTTTGATTAGATGTCTCCCTGATCAAACACACCCGATCCAACTCATCAGCTCGTTGGTAAAGACTCCAAGACCTCAGACGGGCGCATCAGACAAGAGTGACATTCAAGACGTGCAGTGCTGGTTTGGGAACCGCTGCTTTGGAACAACGGCGACCGTTTCATAAGGGTGCGAGACGGTGCCACCCTGCCAGCCACCCCACCGCAGGTACATAGAGACTCCTTGTGAAGCTCCAGCGACATTCCCTCTGCTATTAACCACAACGATTTGCAGTCCCCCAAAAGGGGAAGCACACCGTTCCTGGAGACACTGCAATACCAGGTCGATGCGTGGAGTGGACGGAGCAAGCCCCGGTTCCGGCTCCATGAGCCAAAAATCCATTTAATATGTAGTCCCCAGATAGGAGACGTATCAGATATTAAACTGATAAGAACAGATACTACACTTGATCTTAGCCAAAAGGCCGAGAAGCGATGCCGTTGCCAAGCAGTGGGGGCAGAGCCGGCAAAGGCGACGCCCATCTGGGCCGCGGTGGGTTTCGTACTTTGCCTCTAGGACCACTGCTGTCGATCAGATCGTTTGTTAAATAGTGGAGATGATTTGAAACAACCTGCTTTCGCGAACTGGTCCTAGGTTTTTCCATCGACCTCCACAAAAGCACCGCAGTACAATTCTCTGGACTCCCTAGGTCGTTCTTGATCAGGAGGGGGGGGGGGGAAGCTCAACTTTAACATTTGGATAGTGTGACGAGTCCCTCGTTCTTCCTGCTACGGCCGGCCAGTGGGTGTGGCTGGGAGACTCATCAAGTGAACCATGTACACCCGTGCTTCCCTCTATAAAGCTTGGGCTTTGTTTGGCGTGGTGTGTTGCTTGCTCCTGGGTGCTTTGGTTTTGATTTTGGTCTTTGTTTATTTTGAGTTCCTTATTCATTTAAATGTGGTTCTGTCTGATGTTTGGTTATTGATGTGTCTGACAGAAATTGTGTTTGGTTTTGTTGATTTCTTGTTTCATATATTTTCTTATTTATGCTGATAAATCTCTTTTCGTTGCAACCTACCAAGCTGCCTATGTCCTCCGTTTCATTTGTCACGGCTTTGAGCCGGTCGTGACAATAGCGACCACGGGGTCATTTAGAAAACGGCCATGGTCGAGTGCCCCCAAAAGCCTGTCGTCCCTGAAGGAAAACTCAGAACTTTGCGAAACCAGGCGAGCGCACGCAACACCCGATTCCATAAAAGGGGCGTGCAAACACACACGGAGCCACAGACAACGCTACGACTGTTAGAAACCACAGGTTCTCTCGGCACCACCTAATCTTCTTTCAACCAGTATGTCCAGGGGAGAGCGCGAACGCAGTCCCCCACTACCATAAATTATGCAGTCGAGATTCCCACATTTGGGGAATTTGCAGGGGTCAGCACAACCGGAGTGCAATGGCCGAGCCTCGCCCTGGGTGAACCACCTTCCTGATCATGGTGTCTCCCCTGCCAGGTAAGTATGAGTCCCCAGGCCTCCAGTCAGAGGCTACCCTATCCCTCTTTGCCGTCCTCATCAACGGTGACCCCCTCCCCCACCCCAAGCAAAGGAAGGGCGTGTCCCTTCCATTACTTGACTGCGATTTCCGTGACCATGCCTTCAAGCCGGCAAACTGCCAAGCACCTACAGGTGCTGGTCGTATGATTAGAATGTCATCAAAAAGTTGATTTCTTTCACTAATTCCTTTCAAAAAGTCAAACTTGTATATTATGTACATTGCACACAGACTGATATATTTCAAATGTTTATTTCTTTTAATTTTGATGATTATAACTGACAACTAAGGAAAATCCCAAATCCGGTATCTCAGCAAATTTAGAATATTACTTAAGACCAATACAAAGAAAGGATTTTTAGAAATCTTGGCCAACTGAAAACTATAAACATGAAAAGTATGAGCGTGTGCAGCACTCAATACTTAGTTGGGGCTCCTTTTGCCTGAATTACTGCAGCAATGCGGCGTGGCATGGAGTCGATCGGTCTGTGGCACTGCTCAGGTGTTATGAGAGCCCAGGTTGCTCTGATAGTGGCCTTCAGCTCTTCTTAATTGTTGGGTCTGGCATATGGCATCTTCCTCTTCACAATACCCCGTAGATTTTCTATGGGGTTAAGGTCAGGCGAGTTTGCTGGCCAATTAAGAACAGGGATACCATGGTCCTTAAACCGGGTACTGGTAGCTTTGGCACTGTGTGCAGGTGCCAAGTCCTGTTGGGAAATGAAATCTGCATCTCCATAAAGTTGGTCAGCAGCAGGAAGCATGAAGTGCTCTAAAACTTCCTGGTATACGGCTGCGTTGACCTTGGACCTCAGAAAACACAGTGGGCCAACACCAGCAGATGACATGGCACCCCAAACCATCACTGACTGTGGAAACTTTAGGCTGGCCCTCAAGCGACGTGGATTGTGTGCCTCTCCTCTCTTCCTCCAGACTCTGGGACCCCGATTTCCAAAGGAAATGCCAAATTGACTTTCATCAGAGAACGTAACTTTGGACCACTCAGCAGCAGTCCAGTCCTTTTTGCCGAGGCGCCTCTGACGCTGTCTGTTGTTCAAGAGTGGCTTGACACAAGGAACGAGACAGCTGAAAACCATGTCTTGCATACGTCTGTGCGTAGGGGTTCTTGAAGCACTGACTCCAGCTGCAGTCCACTCTTTGTGAATCTCCCCCACATTTTTGAATGGGTTCTGTTTCACAGTCCTCTCCAGGGTGCGGTTATCCCTATTGCTAGTACACTTTTTTTCTACCACATCTTTTCCTTCCCTTCGCCTCTCTATTAATGTGCTTGGACACAGAGCTCTGCGAACAGCCAGCCTCTTTTGCAATGACCTTTTGTGTCTTGGCCTCCTTGTGCAAGGTGTCAGTGGTCGTCTTTTGGACAACTGTCAAGTCAGCAGTCTTCCCCATGACTGTGTAGCCTACAGAACTAGACTGAGAGACCATTTAAAGGCCTTTGCAGGTGTTTTGAGTTAATTAGCTGATAAGAGTGTGTGGCACCAGGTGTCTTCAATATTGAACCTTTTCACAATATTCTAATTTTCTGAGATAGTGACTTTGGGATTTTCCATAGTTGTCAGCTATACTCATCAAAATGAAAAGAAATAAACATGTGAAACCTCTCAGTCTGTGTGTAATGAATGAATATGATATATACAAGTTTCACTTTTTGAAAGGAATTAGTGAAATAAATCAACTTTTTGATGACATTCTAATTATATGACCAGCACCTGTACACGAGCTGCGGTCCTTTAGACCAGTGGTTCCCATCAGTCAGGCGTGTTTGATTAGATGTCTCCCTGATCAAACACACCCGATCCAACTCATCAGCTCGTTGGTAAAGACTCCAAGACCTCAGACGGGCGCATCAGACAAGAGTGACATTCAAGACGTGCAGTGCTGGTTTGGGAACCGCTGCTTTGGAACAACGGCGACCGTTTCATAAGGGTGCGAGACGGTGCCACCCTGCCAGCCACCCCACCGCAGGTACATAGAGACTCCTTGTGAAGCTCCAGCGACATTCCCTCTGCTATTAACCACAACGATTTGCAGTCCCCCAAAAGGGGAAGCACACCGTTCCTGGAGACACTGCAATACCAGGTCGATGCGTGGAGTGGACGGAGCAAGCCCCGGTTCCGGCTCCATGAGCCAAAAATCCATTTAATATGTAGTCCCCAGATAGGGGACGTATCAGATATTAAACTGATAAGAACAGATTTTTTTTTTTTTTTTTTTTTTTTTTTTATTTACACCAAATCTATACTTTACAACCAATTCATTGTTCAAAGATACACAATAAATTCTCTTTTAACAAATCGTCATACAATTCTCTGAACAATCAAAACCAAAACACAAATATACATCAATTTTCAAAAACCAAACAAAAACCAAAGCACAAAAAACACTGTCACTCCCTCTATCCCACCCCAACCTTCTGAAGCCCTCTCCATACCCTTCTGGTCTCCTCCTCCCCATAATACTCTTTGAAAACTTTGACCTCAGCAGACATTTTACCCAGTAAACGTAAAAACAATTTCTCTGCCCCCAAACGTGGTATCTGTTTCCTTAAACACACTGTTCTCCATTCCCAAAGAACATGCTTCCCCTCTGAAATCGTACTCCAAATTACTCTCCTCCGTTCTTTTAGAAAACTATCCAAACCCTCCCCATACAACACCAGATTCCTTGTAATGTTTGGCCCTCCCCATCCCTCCCACCATCGCTTCACTGATTTCCAAAGGGCAACAGCTCCAGGACATGCCCAAAAGACATGCTCAATTGTCTCGTCTTGACCACAACCAATCGGGCACTTTGGTGACCTGCCTGCACCATGTCTATATAACCTCTCCCTTACTGGCAACCGACCTAGAACTGTTAACCAATTCAAATCTTTGCAAAATCCAGTAAGAAATGGTGCCTGCAACCTAATCCAACCCACTCCATAAGGAGAAACAACTTTCTCCACCCCCTCCACAAGTTCATCCCTCAATCTGATATACAACTGCTTGTGCTCCAAGATCAGGGACTGCTGTAAACACCAAGGCTTCAGGGCAATGATATCTGCCACTCTCTGATAGTACTGTGGCCTATTTGTAGACCATGGCCTTGTACCCCTCCAATTGCTCAACGATCTCAAAGGAAAGGCTAGCCAGAACTGAGCTAAAAATCTAGCCTTGTGCACTGTCTCCCGGACAGCCAGAAGCGCTGCACATGAACAAAACAAAGCTTCCATTTTTAAAGGAATACATGGAACCCCCCTACCCCCTTCTTTCACTGGTCTATACATCTGCAACCTGGCTACCATTTCGGTACCATTTTTCCATAAAAAAGAAAAAATTAACTTTTCTAACTTTCTTCCATACCAAAAAGGAACTGGAAACACATAAGCTAAATAATTCAGACTAGGGAGTAAGTCTGCCTTCACCACCTCTAACCGTCCCCACAAAGATAACCCCCTTGAACTCCACTTCGCTATCTTTGCCTGCACTACTTTCATCCTTGCTTCCCAGCTTTCCTTAGCGCTATTACGTCTAGTAAACCTAACCCCTAAGATTTTCAACCCCTCTGTACAAATTTTAAAACCTCCTCTTACCTCTGTTCTACCAGCCCACTGACCAAAAAACATAACAGAGGACTTATCCACATTTACTCGCGCACCAGATATTTTACAAAACCTTTCCACTATTTTGCACACCACCTCAAAATCATAGTCCGACGTCAGAAACAGGGTCATGTCATCTGCATAAGCAGCGACTTTAGCACATACGCCCCCACCTCCTGGCAAATGTACGCCTGTAAAAGAAGGCGCAGCCCTCAAAGTTGCCAAAAGAGGTTCCAAAGACAAAACATAAAGAAGGGGGACAGAGGACACCCCTGACGCACACCCCCTAACTGTTCCACCTTTTCTGAGAAATACCCATTTATCCCCACTCTGCTGAAGGCCTTCCTGTAAAGCAGCTTTACCCAAGCCCTAAACACAGGCCCAAACCCCATACGCATTAAAGTAGCCTCCAAGAAGACATGACTAACCCTGTCAAAGGCCTTCTCTTGGTCAAGACTCAAAACTGCTAGAGGAAGCTGACGCTGCTCTGTCCAACTTATTATGTCTCTGACTAGAGCCAAATTCAAAGAAATTGACCTGCCAGGCACACCACAGGTTTGATCTGGCTGGACTACCACCCCTATAACCCTCTTAAGTCTCTCTGTCAGAACTTTTGCCAATATTTTATAATCCGTGGTTAGCAGAGTGATTGGCCTCCAATTCCCCAACTCCTCCTTCTTACCTTTCTTATACAGAAGAGACACCAGCCCTGTTCTCATTGTCTCCACCATCTCACCTTTCATGAAGCATTCCTGATAGAGAGCTACCAGCTCACTTCCTATCCATGGCAGAACAAGCTCATAAAAACCTGCTGGAAGGCCATCACATCCTGGAGCTGTGCCTTTCTTAAGTGAGGAAATTGCAGTACTTACTTCCTGCAAAGTCAAAGGCCCTTCCAGTGCTGCCCTATCCTCATCCCCTAAACTCCCCTCCAAAGCATCCAAAACACTCCCAAATGCTGTACTAGAAGGGCCCCTGTCACTAAATAACTCCCTATAAAAACTCCCAGCTACCTCCAGCATTCCCTTTACAGACGTTTCCACTCTCCCTTCCCTCCCAAAACCCTCAATATAACTCCGCCTTTGTCTTCCCCGCACTGTAGCAAAGAAGAAACTAGTAGGTTTTTCATCAAGGAGCCGCTTCCTAACACTTGACCCTTGCAAAAAGGACTTTGCTTCCTCCCAAAAGTGATCTTTCATTACCCCCTGCAGATGACTAGCCCTAGCCCATCCCTCAGTTGTTCCCAAAGCACCCTCTGTCCACAGAGACTGTAGTTCTTCTGACCACTTACATATTTTTTCCCTCCTGCTTCTTGCCTTCTCTCTGCCCCAGTTACGACAAAAGACTGCAACCCTCACCTTGAACCCCTCCCACCACTCACCGTGGGACCGAAACAAACCTTGCAAATTTTTCCACCCAGCTACCAAATTGAAAAGAACAGTACAAAAAGTCCTATCACTTAGAAAGGAAGTATTGAACCTCCACACCCCCCTCCCTCGCTTCTCCCCTTCCACCTCCACCCACACCCCCACCAAACAATGATCTGAACACCACATTGGTACTTGGGTATAGTTAAACACCTTTACATGGACTGGCAGAAAAAGATAGTCCAGTCGTGCCATCTCCTGCCTGCTGTTCCGCCAAGTGAATGTGGGCACCCGCCCTCCTGCCCCTCGAAAAGAGTCACAGAGTGAGAAACCTGCTGACAACTGGGCCAGCTCTCTGCCAGAAGCGTTGTCCAGTGACACATTAAAGTCCCCTCCCAGCACTAGCAGTTTGTTGGTATGCAAAATAGCATTCAAACAATTCAAAAACCCCTCCCGATCACCCAATTTACTTGGGGCATAAACATTAACAAAACGAAAAGATATCCCTCTCCACCTCACATCTACTACCACCACCCTTCCTGGAATGATTACAATAGCAGATTCAATAACAAAATCCCACGAATAAAATAAAATGCCCACCCCATCTGCTTTAACATTCCCCACTCCCCAAAAAGATGGACCCAAGGTCCACTCTTTAGAAAACCCCTCTACATCCTTATCATTCTCCAAGTGGCACTCTTGTAAAAACAAAACATCATACTGCAAATCTTTAACAGAAAAAAACACAGCTGTACGCCGTTGTGCCATTTTAATTCCCCTTACATTGAAAGTTGCCACTCTTATCAAACCCATAAAATAACCCTTAAACCCCCAGAACACTTTCCCTCCCACTTAGCCCTCATGTACTTCTTCCCCATCCCCATTTTTTTGTCCCCTTCTTGCGCCGCCTCCTTTTGCCTTTCTCGAAACAACCTCAGTCCATTCTCCAGATTCAGTTATCATTTCTTCCTCTTCTCCTTCCACCTCTGTTCTGTCCCCCCACTCAGTGCTTTCTTCCCCTTCATCTTTCCCCTTTTCTTCAAAACCCTCCCCCCTAATGTCCTCTCCCACAGGGTCCTGACTTGTAACATCATCCAGTTTGCTGTACTTACATCCTTTCTCCGTTACCCGGTCCTTAGGGTCCTCCCAGGCCCTGCGACGGCTTGTTCCGAGCACGGACTCTGACGAAATATCCATCTCTGATCCACTATGGACTCTCTCTCGTCGATGGGCTGATCCAGGTGCAGGTTCTAGGATTTCTTGCACTTTTTCCACCCCCAAGGCTCCAGACAAGACATCCGTAAAATCCAGCTCTGACCAAACTTGAGATGAATTCACCTGCTGTTCAGTTCCCACTTCTGTGGCCCCTTTTTCGTCTAAGGACAAAGTAATCAGGTCCCCATCATTAGAGTCTAATTGCTCGTTCACAACAGCCTCCTTCTCTCCTGATACCCCCGTCTCCTGTGACCCTTCACTTGTCAATCCTCCAGGTTGATCATCCATTACTTCAGGCAAACTGATAAGTATGGCCTCGAGGTCTGCCTGTAGATCCTCACCTTCCTTCAAAAGACCTGCATATGACCTACTCCTAGAAGGACATGTTCGATAAAGATGATCAGGCTTACCACAAAGACTGCAATGCTTCGGGGCAGGGCAGACTGAAGCAACATGATCTGCAGCACCGCAAAAACGACAACGTTGTCCCTCACAATCAGCCTTAATGTGTCCTTCCCCACCACATCTCCTACAGTACATAGGCTGTCCGGGGTAATAAAGAAAACCTCTGTTGGGCCCAATGGAAAAGGTCCCAGGCGGGTGGATTAGGGCTCCAGAGGCAGCAGGATCGAAGCGCAGCTTAACAAGGTACCGCCTTTTGCCTGTCCAGATTCCAAAGCGGTCCCTCACTCGCTCTCCTCCTTTTACTGTCTCGCAGTGTCTTGAAAGAAAGGTCAAAACCTCTCTATCTTCCACAAACGGGTTGTATAGATGAACTGTGAGTGGAATATAATCCTGGGCAAACAAAGGTTGAAGCTGCAAGCCTTCCAAGAGTTTATGTTTTTTCTTTCCCCAAGACTCAAAAAAGCTCACACAGTCCGTCAAATTGAAAAATGTCAAGTCCATAAATCCTACAGTTGAAAAATCCTGAAGACAAAACACTGAAGAAGCAGCAATGTTGAAAACTCCTTTCAAGACATCCATCACCAAGAACTCCCTCCTGAACCTTTGCTTGACAGACCGATCAGCATCTTGTAACACTCGGATTCTTACTGAATTCTTTAACCGCACCACCATGGCCGGCAAGGGTACATCCTCTCTCGGCGTAGCCATCGACACTACACTTGATCTTAGCCAAAAGGCCGAGAAGCGATGCCGTTGCCAAGCAGTGGGGGCAGAGCCGGCAAAGGCGACGCCCATCTGGGCCGCGGTGGGTTTCGTACTTTGCCTCTAGGACCACTGCTGTCGATCAGATCGTTTGTTAAATAGTGGAGATGATTTGAAACAACCTGCTTTCGCGAACTGGTCCTAGGTTTTTCCATCGACCTCCACAAAAGCACCGCAGTACAATTCTCTGGACTCCCTAGGTCGTTCTTGATCAGGAGGGGGGGGGGGGAAAGCTCAACTTTAACATTTGGATAGTGTGACGAGTCCCTCGTTCTTCCTGCTACGGCCGGCCAGTGGGTGTGGCTGGGAGACTCATCAAGTGAACCATGTACACCCGTGCTTCCCTCTATAAAGCTTGGGCTTTGTTTGGCGTGGTGTGTTGCTTGCTCCTGGGTGCTTTGGTTTTGATTTTGGTCTTTGTTTATTTTGAGTTCCTTATTCATTTAAATGTGGTTCTGTCTGATGTTTGGTTATTGATGTGTCTGACAGAAATTGTGTTTGGTTTTGTTGATTTCTTGTTTCATATATTTTCTTATTTATGCTGATAAATCTCTTTTCGTTGCAACCTACCAAGCTGCCTATGTCCTCCGTTTCATTTGTCACGGCTTTGAGCCGGTCGTGACACTAGCGACCACGGGGTCATTTAGAAAACGGCCATGGTCGAGTGCCCCCAAAAGCCTGTCGTCCCTGAAGGAAAACTCAGAACTTTGCGAAACCAGGCGAGCGCACGCAACACCCGATTCCATAAAAGGGGCGTGCAAACACACACGGAGCCACAGACAACGCTTCGACTGTTAGAAACCACAGGTTCTCTCGGCACCACCTAATCTTCTTTCAACCAGTATGTCCAGGGGAGAGCGCGAACGCAGTCCCCCACTACCATAAATTATGCAGTCGAGATTCCCACATTTGGGGAATTCGCAGGGGTCAGCACAACCGGAGTGCAATGGCCGAGCCTCGCCCTGGGTGAACCACCTTCCTGATCATGGTGTCTCCCCTGCCAGGTAAGTATGAGTCCCCAGGCCTCCAGTCAGAGGCTACCCTATCCCTCTTTGCCGTCCTCATCAACGGTGACCCCCTCCCCCACCCCAAGCAAAGGAAGGGCGTGTCCCTTCCATTACTTGACTGCGATTTCCGTGACCATGCCTTCAAGCCGGCAAACTGCCAAGCACCTACAGGTGCTGGTCGTATGATTAGAATGTCATCAAAAAGTTGATTTCTTTCACTAATTCCTTTCAAAAAGTCAAACTTGTATATTATGTACATTGCACACAGACTGATATATTTCAAATGTTTATTTCTTTTAATTTTGATGATTATAACTGACAACTAAGGAAAATCCCAAATCCGGTATCTCAGCAAATTTAGAATATTACTTAAGACCAATACAAAGAAAGGATTTTTAGAAATCTTGGCCAACTGAAAACTATAAACATGAAAAGTATGAGCGTGTGCAGCACTCAATACTTAGTTGGGGCTCCTTTTGCCTGAATTACTGCAGCAATGCGGCGTGGCATGGAGTCGATCGGTCTGTGGCACTGCTCAGGTGTTATGAGAGCCCAGGTTGCTCTGATAGTGGCCTTCAGCTCTTCTTAATTGTTGGGTCTGGCATATGGCATCTTCCTCTTCACAATACCCCGTAGATTTTCTATGGGGTTAAGGTCAGGCGAGTTTGCTGGCCAATTAAGAACAGGGATACCATGGTCCTTAAACCGGGTACTGGTAGCTTTGGCACTGTGTGCAGGTGCCAAGTCCTGTTGGGAAATGAAATCTGCATCTCCATAAAGTTGGTCAGCAGCAGGAAGCATGAAGTGCTCTAAAACTTCCTGGTATACGGCTGCGTTGACCTTGGACCTCAGAAAACACAGTGGGCCAACACCAGCAGATGACATGGCACCCCAAACCATCACTGACTGTGGAAACTTTAGGCTGGCCCTCAAGCGACGTGGATTGTGTGCCTCTCCTCTCTTCCTCCAGACTCTGGGACCCCGATTTCCAAAGGAAATGCCAAATTGACTTTCATCAGAGAACGTAACTTTGGACCACTCAGCAGCAGTCCAGTCCTTTTTGTCGAGGCGCCTCTGACGCTGTCTGTTGTTCAAGAGTGGCTTGACACAAGGAACGAGACAGCTGAAAACCATGTCTTGCATACGTCTGTGCGTAGGGGTTCTTGAAGCACTGACTCCAGCTGCAGTCCACTCTTTGTGAATCTCCCCCACATTTTTGAATGGGTTCTGTTTCACAGTCCTCTCCAGGGTGCGGTTATCCCTATTGCTAGTACACTTTTTTTCTACCACATCTTTTCCTTCCCTTCGCCTCTCTATTAATGTGCTTGGACACAGAGCTCTGCGAACAGCCAGCCTCTTTTGCAATGACCTTTTGTGTCTTGGCCTCCTTGTGCAAGGTGTCAGTGGTCGTCTTTTGGACAACTGTCAAGTCAGCAGTCTTCCCCATGACTGTGTAGCCTACAGAACTAGACTGAGAGACCATTTAAAGGCCTTTGCAGGTGTTTTGAGTTAATTAGCTGATAAGAGTGTGTGGCACCAGGTGTCTTCAATATTGAACCTTTTCACAATATTCTAATTTTCTGAGATAGTGACTTTGGGATTTTCCATAGTTGTCAGCTATACTCATCAAAATGAAAAGAAATAAACATGTGAAACCTCTCAGTCTGTGTGTAATGAATGAATATGATATATACAAGTTTCACTTTTTGAAAGGAATTAGTGAAATAAATCAACTTTTTGATGACATTCTAATTATATGACCAGCACCTGTACACGAGCTGCGGTCCTTTAGACCAGTGGTTCCCATCAGTCAGGCGTGTTTGATTAGATGTCTCCCTGATCAAACACACCCGATCCAACTCATCAGCTCGTTGGTAAAGACTCCAAGACCTCAGACGGGCGCATCAGACAAGAGTGACATTCAAGACGTGCAGTGCTGGTTTGGGAACCGCTGCTTTGGAACAACGGCGACCGTTTCATAAGGGTGCGAGACGGTGCCACCCTGCCAGCCACCCCACCGCAGGTACATAGAGACTCCTTGTGAAGCTCCAGCGACATTCCCTCTGCTATTAACCACAACGATTTGCAGTCCCCCAAAAGGGGAAGCACACCGTTCCTGGAGACACTGCAATACCAGGTCGATGCGTGGAGTGGACGGAGCAAGCCCCGGTTCCGGCTCCATGAGCCAAAAATCCATTTAATATGTAGTCCCCAGATAGGAGACGTATCAGATATTAAACTGATAAGAACAGATACTACACTTGATCTTAGCCAAAAGGCCGAGAAGCGATGCCGTTGCCAAGCAGTGGGGGCAGAGCCGGCAAAGGCGACGCCCATCTGGGCCGCGGTGGGTTTCGTACTTTGCCTCTAGGACCACTGCTGTCGATCAGATCGTTTGTTAAATAGTGGAGATGATTTGAAACAACCTGCTTTCGCGAACTGGTCCTAGGTTTTTCCATCGACCTCCACAAAAGCACCGCAGTACAATTCTCTGGACTCCCTAGGTCGTTCTTGATCAGGAGGGGGGGGGGAAAAAAAAAAGCTCAACTTTAACATTTGGATAGTGTGACGAGTCCCTCGTTCTTCCTGCTACGGCCGGCCAGTGGGTGTGGCTGGGAGACTCATCAAGTGAACCATGTACACCCGTGCTTCCCTCTATAAAGCTTGGGCTTTGTTTGGCGTGGTGTGTTGCTTGCTCCTGGGTGCTTTGGTTTTGATTTTGGTCTTTGTTTATTTTGAGTTCCTTATTCATTTAAATGTGGTTCTGTCTGATGTTTGGTTATTGATGTGTCTGACAGAAATTGTGTTTGGTTTTGTTGATTTCTTGTTTCATATATTTTCTTATTTATGCTGATAAATCTCTTTTCGTTGCAACCTACCAAGCTGCCTATGTCCTCCGTTTCATTTGTCACGGCTTTGAGCCGGTCGTGACAATAGCGACCACGGGGTCATTTAGAAAACGGCCATGGTCGAGTGCCCCCAAAAGCCTGTCGTCCCTGAAGGAAAACTCAGAACTTTGCGAAACCAGGCGAGCGCACGCAACACCCGATTCCATAAAAGGGGCGTGCAAACACACACGGAGCCACAGACAACGCTACGACTGTTAGAAACCACAGGTTCTCTCGGCACCACCTAATCTTCTTTCAACCAGTATGTCCAGGGGAGAGCGCGAACGCAGTCCCCCACTACCATAAATTATGCAGTCGAGATTCCCACATTTGGGGAATTCGCAGGGGTCAGCACAACCGGAGTGCAATGGCCGAGCCTCGCCCTGGGTGAACCACCTTCCTGATCATGGTGTCTCCCCTGCCAGGTAAGTATGAGTCCCCAGGCCTCCAGTCAGAGGCTACCCTATCCCTCTTTGCCGTCCTCATCAACGGTGACCCCCCTCCCCCACCCCAAGCAAAGGAAGGGCGTGTCCCTTCCATTACTTGACTGCGATTTCCGTGACCATGCCTTCAAGCCGGCAAACTGCCAAGCACCTACAGGTGCTGGTCGTATGATTAGAATGTCATCAAAAAGTTGATTTCTTTCACTAATTCCTTTCAAAAAGTCAAACTTGTATATTATGTACATTGCACACAGACTGATATATTTCAAATGTTTATTTCTTTTAATTTTGATGATTATAACTGACAACTAAGGAAAATCCCAAATCCGGTATCTCAGCAAATTTAGAATATTACTTAAGACCAATACAAAGAAAGGATTTTTAGAAATCTTGGCCAACTGATTAGTTCAATTAACTCAATACTTAGTTGGGGCTCCTTTTGCCTGAATTACTGCAGCAATGCGGCGTGGCATGGAGTCGATCGGTCTGTGGCACTGCTCAGGTGTTATGAGAGCCCAGGTTGCTCTGATAGTGGCCTTCAGCTCTTCTTAATTGTTGGGTCTGGCATATGGCATCTTCCTCTTCACAATACCCCGTAGATTTTCTATGGGGTTAAGGTCAGGCGAGTTTGCTGGCCAATTAAGAACAGGGATACCATGGTCCTTAAACCGGGTACTGGTAGCTTTGGCACTGTGTGCAGGTGCCAAGTCCTGTTGGGAAATGAAATCTGCATCTCCATAAAGTTGGTCAGCAGCAGGAAGCATGAAGTGCTCTAAAACTTCCTGGTATACGGCTGCGTTGACCTTGGACCTCAGAAAACACAGTGGGCCAACACCAGCAGATGACATGGCACCCCAAACCATCACTGACTGTGGAAACTTTAGGCTGGCCCTCAAGCGACGTGGATTGTGTGCCTCTCCTCTCTTCCTCCAGACTCTGGGACCCCGATTTCCAAAGGAAATGCCAAATTGACTTTCATCAGAGAACGTAACTTTGGACCACTCAGCAGCAGTCCAGTCCTTTTGCCGAGGCGCCTCTGACGCTGTCTGTTGTTCAAGAGTGGCTTGACACAAGGAACGAGACAGCTGAAAACCATGTCTTGCATACGTCTGTGCGTAGGGGTTCTTGAAGCACTGACTCCAGCTGCAGTCCACTCTTTGTGAATCTCCCCCACATTTTTGAATGGGTTCTGTTTCACAGTCCTCTCCAGGGTGCGGTTATCCCTATTGCTAGTACACTTTTTTTCTACCACATCTTTTCCTTCCCTTCGCCTCTCTATTAATGTGCTTGGACACAGAGCTCTGCGAACAGCCAGCCTCTTTTGCAATGACCTTTTGTGTCTTGGCCTCCTTGTGCAAGGTGTCAGTGGTCGTCTTTTGGACAACTGTCAAGTCAGCAGTCTTCCCCATGACTGTGTAGCCTACAGAACTAGACTGAGAGACCATTTAAAGGCCTTTGCAGGTGTTTTGAGTTAATTAGCTGATAAGAGTGTGTGGCACCAGGTGTCTTCAATATTGAACCTTTTCACAATATTCTAATTTTCTGAGATAGTGACTTTGGGATTTTCCATAGTTGTCAGCTATACTCATCAAAATGAAAAGAAATAAACATGTGAAACCTCTCAGTCTGTGTGTAATGAATGAATATGATATATACAAGTTTCACTTTTGAAAGGAATTAGTGAAATAAATCAACTTTTTGATGACATTCTAATTATATGACCAGCACCTGTACACGAGCTGCGGTCCTTTAGACCAGTGGTTCCCATCAGTCAGGCGTGTTTGATTAGATGTCTCCCTGATCAAACACACCCGATCCAACTCATCAGCTCGTTGGTAAAGACTCCAAGACCTCAGACGGGCGCATCAGACAAGAGTGACATTCAAGACGTGCAGTGCTGGTTTGGGAACCGCTGCTTTGGAACAACGGCGACCGTTTCATAAGGGTGCGAGACGGTGCCACCCTGCCAGCCACCCCACCGCAGGTACATAGAGACTCCTTGTGAAGCTCCAGCGACATTCCCTCTGCTATTAACCACAACGATTTGCAGTCCCCCAAAGGGGAAGCACACCGTTCCTGGAGACACTGCAATACCAGGTCGATGCGTGGAGTGGACGGAGCAAGCCCCGGTTCCGGCTCCATGAGCCAAAAATCCATTTAATATGTAGTCCCCAGATAGGAGACGTATCAGATATTAAACTGATAAGAACAGATACTACACTTGATCTTAGCCAAAAGGCCGAGAAGCGATGCCGTTGCCAAGCAGTGGGGGCAGAGCCGGCAAAGGCGACGCCCATCTGGGCCGCGGTGGGTTTCGTACTTTGCCTCTAGGACCACTGCTGTCGATCAGATCGTTTGTTAAATAGTGGAGATGATTTGAAACAACCTGCTTTCGCGAACTGGTCCTAGGTTTTTCCATCGACCTCCACAAAAGCACCGCAGTACAATTCTCTGGACTCCCTAGGTCGTTCTTGATCAGGAGGGGGGAAAAAAAAAGCTCAACTTTAACATTTGGATAGTGTGACGAGTCCCTCGTTCTTCCTGCTACGGCCGGCCAGTGGGTGTGGCTGGGAGACTCATCAAGTGAACCATGTACACCCGTGCTTCCCTCTATAAAGCTTGGGCTTTGTTTGGCGTGGTGTGTTGCTTGCTCCTGGGTGCTTTGGTTTTGATTTTGGTCTTTGTTTATTTTGAGTTCCTTATTCATTTAAATGTGGTTCTGTCTGATGTTTGGTTATTGATGTGTCTGACAGAAATTGTGTTTGGTTTTGTTGATTTCTTGTTTCATATATTTTCTTATTTATGCTGATAAATCTCTTTTCGTTGCAACCTACCAAGCTGCCTATGTCCTCCGTTTCATTTGTCACGGCTTTGAGCCGGTCGTGACACTAGCGACCACGGGGTCATTTAGAAAACGGCCGTGGTCGAGTGCCCCCAAAAGCCTGTCGTCCCTGAAGGAAAACTCAGAACTTTGCGAAACCAGGCGAGCGCACGCAACACCCGATTCCATAAAAGGGGCGTGCAAACACACACGGAGCCACAGACAACGCTACGACTGTTAGAAACCACAGGTTCTCTCGGCACCACCTAATCTTCTTTCAACCAGTATGTCCAGGGGAGAGCGCGAACGCAGTCCCCCACTACCATAAATTATGCAGTCGAGATTCCCACATTTGGGGAATTCGCAGGGGTCAGCACAACCGGAGTGCAATGGCCGAGCCTCGCCCTGGGTGAACCACCTTCCTGATCATGGTGTCTCCCCTGCCAGGTAAGTATGAGTCCCCAGGCCTCCAGTCAGAGGCTACCCTATCCCTCTTTGCCGTCCTCATCAACGGTGACCCCCTCCCCCACCCCAAGCAAAGGAAGGGCGTGTCCCTTCCATTACTTGACTGCGATTTCCGTGACCATGCCTTCAAGCCGGCAAACTGCCAAGCACCTACAGGTGCTGGTCGTATGATTAGAATGTCATCAAAAAGTTGATTTCTTTCACTAATTCCTTTCAAAAAGTCAAACTTGTATATTATGTACATTGCACACAGACTGATATATTTCAAATGTTTATTTCTTTTAATTTTGATGATTATAACTGACAACTAAGGAAAATCCCAAATCCGGTATCTCAGCAAATTTAGAATATTACTTAAGACCAATACAAAGAAAGGATTTTTAGAAATCTTGGCCAACTGAAAACTATAAACATGAAAAGTATGAGCGTGTGCAGCACTCAATACTTAGTTGGGGCTCCTTTTGCCTGAATTACTGCAGCAATGCGGCGTGGCATGGAGTCGATCGGTCTGTGGCACTGCTCAGGTGTTATGAGAGCCCAGGTTGCTCTGATAGTGGCCTTCAGCTCTTCTTAATTGTTGGGTCTGGCATATGGCATCTTCCTCTTCACAATACCCCGTAGATTTTCTATGGGGTTAAGGTCAGGCGAGTTTGCTGGCCAATTAAGAACAGGGATACCATGGTCCTTAAACCGGGTACTGGTAGCTTTGGCACTGTGTGCAGGTGCCAAGTCCTGTTGGGAAATGAAATCTGCATCTCCATAAAGTTGGTCAGCAGCAGGAAGCATGAAGTGCTCTAAAACTTCCTGGTATACGGCTGCGTTGACCTTGGACCTCAGAAAACACAGTGGGCCAACACCAGCAGATGACATGGCACCCCAAACCATCACTGACTGTGGAAACTTTAGGCTGGCCCTCAAGCGACGTGGATTGTGTGCCTCTCCTCTCTTCCTCCAGACTCTGGGACCCCGATTTCCAAAGGAAATGCCAAATTGACTTTCATCAGAGAACGTAACTTTGGACCACTCAGCAGCAGTCCAGTCCTTTTTGTCGAGGCGCCTCTGACGCTGTCTGTTGTTCAAGAGTGGCTTGACACAAGGAACGAGACAGCTGAAAACCATGTCTTGCATACGTCTGTGCGTAGGGGTTCTTGAAGCACTGACTCCAGCTGCAGTCCACTCTTTGTGAATCTCCCCCACATTTTTGAATGGGTTCTGTTTCACAGTCCTCTCCAGGGTGCGGTTATCCCTATTGCTAGTACACTTTTTTTCTACCACATCTTTTCCTTCCCTTCGCCTCTCTATTAATGTGCTTGGACACAGAGCTCTGCGAACAGCCAGCCTCTTTTGCAATGACCTTTTGTGTCTTGGCCTCCTTGTGCAAGGTGTCAGTGGTCGTCTTTTGGACAACTGTCAAGTCAGCAGTCTTCCCCATGACTGTGTAGCCTACAGAACTAGACTGAGAGACCATTTAAAGGCCTTTGCAGGTGTTTTGAGTTAATTAGCTGATAAGAGTGTGTGGCACCAGGTGTCTTCAATATTGAACCTTTTCACAATATTCTAATTTTCTGAGATAGTGACTTTGGGATTTTCCATAGTTGTCAGCTATACTCATCAAAATGAAAAGAAATAAACATGTGAAACCTCTCAGTCTGTGTGTAATGAATGAATATGATATATACAAGTTTCACTTTTTGAAAGGAATTAGTGAAATAAATCAACTTTTTGATGACATTCTAATTATATGACCAGCACCTGTACACGAGCTGCGGTCCTTTAGACCAGTGGTTCCCATCAGTCAGGCGTGTTTGATTAGATGTCTCCCTGATCAAACACACCCGATCCAACTCATCAGCTCGTTGGTAAAGACTCCAAGACCTCAGACGGGCGCATCAGACAAGAGTGACATTCAAGACGTGCAGTGCTGGTTTGGGAACCGCTGCTTTGGAACAACGGCGACCGTTTCATAAGGGTGCGAGACGGTGCCACCCTGCCAGCCACCCCGCCAGCCATCCCGCCAGCCATCCCGCCAGCCACCCCACCGCAGGTACATAGAGACTCCTTGTGAAGCTCCAGCGACATTCCCTCTGCTATTAACCACAACGATTTGCAGTCCCCCAAAAGGGGAAGCACACCGTTCCTGGAGACACTGCAATACCAGGTCGATGCGTGGAGTGGACGGAGCAAGCCCCGGTTCCGGCTCCATGAGCCAAAAATCCATTTAATATGTAGTCCCCAGATAGGGGACGTATCAGATATTAAACTGATAAGAACAGATACTACACTTGATCTTAGCCAAAAGGCCGAGAAGCGATGCCGTTGCCAAGCAGTGGGGGCAGAGCCGGCAAAGGCGACGCCCATCTGGGCAGCGGTGGGTTTCGTACTTTGCCTCTAGGACCACTGCTGTCGATCAGATCGTTTGTTAAATAGTGGAGATGATTTGAAACAACCTGCTTTCGCGAACTGGTCCTAGGTTTTTCCATCGACCTCCACAAAAGCACCGCAGTACAATTCTCTGGACTCCCTAGGTCGTTCTTGATCAGGAGGGGGGGAAAAAAAAAAAGCTCAACTTTAACATTTGGATAGTGTGCCGAGTCCCTCGTTCTTCCTGCTACGGCCGGCCAGTGGGTGTGGCTGGGAGACTCATCAAGTGAACCATGTACACCCGTGCTTCCCTCTATAAAGCTTGGGCTTTGTTTGGCGTGGTGTGTTGCTTGCTCCTGGGTGCTTTGGTTTTGATTTTGGTCTTTGTTTATTTTGAGTTCCTTATTCATTTAAATGTGGTTCTGTCTGATGTTTGGTTATTGATGTGTCTGACAGAAATTGTGTTTGGTTTTGTTGATTTCTTGTTTCATATATTTTCTTATTTATGCTGATAAATCTCTTTTCGTTGCAACCTACCAAGCTGCCTATGTCCTCCGTTTCATTTGTCACGGCTTTGAGCCGGTCGTGACACTAGCGACCACGGGGTCATTTAGAAAACGGCCATGGTCGAGTGCCCCCAAAAGCCTGTCGTCCCTGAAGGAAAACTCAGAACTTTGCGAAACCAGGCGAGCGCACGCAACACCCGATTCCATAAAAGGGGCGTGCAAACACACACGGAGCCACAGACAACGCTTCGACTGTTAGAAACCACAGGTTCTCTCGGCACCACCTAATCTTCTTTCAACCAGTATGTCCAGGGAGAGCGCGAACGCAGTCCCCCACTACCATAAATTATGCAGTCGAGATTCCCACATTTGGGGAATTCGCAGGGGTCAGCACAACCGGAGTGCAATGGCCGAGCCTCGCCCTGGGTGAACCACCTTCCTGATCATGGTGTCTCCCCTGCCAGGTAAGTATGAGTCCCCAGGCCTCCAGTCAGAGGCTACCCTATCCCTCTTTGCCGTCCTCATCAACGGTGACCCCCTCCCCCACCCCAAGCAAAGGAAGGGCGTGTCCCTTCCATTACTTGACTGCGATTTCCGTGACCATGCCTTCAAGCCGGCAAACTGCCAAGCACCTACAGGTGCTGGTCGTATGATTAGAATGTCATCAAAAAGTTGATTTCTTTCACTAATTCCTTTCAAAAAGTCAAACTTGTATATTATGTACATTGCACACAGACTGATATATTTCAAATGTTTATTTCTTTTAATTTTGATGATTATAACTGACAACTAAGGAAAATCCCAAATCCGGTATCTCAGCAAATTTAGAATATTACTTAAGACCAATACAAAGAAAGGATTTTTAGAAATCTTGGCCAACTGAAAACTATAAACATGAAAAGTATGAGCGTGTGCAGCACTCAATACTTAGTTGGGGCTCCTTTTGCCTGAATTACTGCAGCAATGCGGCGTGGCATGGAGTCGATCGGTCTGTGGCACTGCTCAGGTGTTATGAGAGCCCAGGTTGCTCTGATAGTGGCCTTCAGCTCTTCTTAATTGTTGGGTCTGGCATATGGCATCTTCCTCTTCACAATACCCCGTAGATTTTCTATGAGGGTTAAGGTCAGGCGAGTTTGCTGGCCAATTAAGAACAGGGATACCATGGTCCTTAAACCGGGTACTGGTAGCTTTGGCACTGTGTGCAGGTGCCAAGTCCTGTTGGGAAATGAAATCTGCATCTCCATAAAGTTGGTCAGCAGCAGGAAGCATGAAGTGCTCTAAAACTTCCTGGTATACGGCTGCGTTGACCTTGGACCTCAGAAAACACAGTGGGCCAACACCAGCAGATGACATGGCACCCCAAACCATCACTGACTGTGGAAACTTTAGGCTGGCCCTCAAGCGACGTGGATTGTGTGCCTCTCCTCTCTTCCTCCAGACTCTGGGACCCCGATTTCCAAAGGAAATGCCAAATTGACTTTCATCAGAGAACGTAACTTTGGACCACTCAGCAGCAGTCCAGTCCTTTTTGTCGAGGCGCCTCTGACGCTGTCTGTTGTTCAAGAGTGGCTTGACACAAGGAACGAGACAGCTGAAAACCATGTCTTGCATACGTCTGTGCGTAGGGGTTCTTGAAGCACTGACTCCAGCTGCAGTCCACTCTTTGTGAATCTCCCCCACATTTTTGAATGGGTTCTGTTTCACAGTCCTCTCCAGGGTGCGGTTATCCCTATTGCTAGTACACTTTTTTCTACCACATCTTTTCCTTCCCTTCGCCTCTCTATTAATGTGCTTGGACACAGAGCTCTGCGAACAGCCAGCCTCTTTTGCAATGACCTTTTGTGTCTTGGCCTCCTTGTGCAAGGTGTCAGTGGTCGTCTTTTGGACAACTGTCAAGTCAGCAGTCTTCCCCATGACTGTGTAGCCTACAGAACTAGACTGAGAGACCATTTAAAGGCCTTTGCAGGTGTTTTGAGTTAATTAGCTGATAAGAGTGTGTGGCACCAGGTGTCTTCAATATTGAACCTTTTCACAATATTCTAATTTTCTGAGATAGTGACTTTGGGATTTTCCATAGTTGTCAGCTATACTCATCAAAATGAAAAGAAATAAACATGTGAAACCTCTCAGTCTGTGTGTAATGAATGAATATGATATATACAAGTTTAACTATTTGAAAGGAATTAGTGAAATAAATCAACTTTTTGATGACATTCTAATTATATGACCAGCACCTGTACACGAGCTGCGGTCCTTTAGACCAGTGGTTCCCATCAGTCAGGCGTGTTTGATTAGATGTCTCCCTGATCAAACACACCCGATCCAACTCATCAGCTCGTTGGTAAAGACTCCAAGACCTCAGACGGGCGCATCAGACAAGAGTGACATTCAAGACGTGCAGTGCTGGTTTGGGAACCGCTGCTTTGGAACAACGGCGACCGTTTCATAAGGGTGCGAGACGGTGCCACCCTGCCAGCCACCCCACCGCAGGTACATAGAGACTCCTTGTGAAGCTCCAGCGACATTCCCTCTGCTATTAACCACAACGATTTGCAGTCCCCCAAAAGGGGAAGCACACTGCCGTTCACCCTGGAGACTACTGCAATACCAGGTCGATGCGGCTGGAGTGGACGGAGCAAGCCCCGGTTCCGGCTCCATGGGCCCAAAAATCCATTTAATATGTAGTCCCCAGATAGGAGACGTATCAGATATGTAAACTGATAAGAACAGATACTACACTTGATCTTAGCCAAAAGGCCGAGAAGCGATGCCGTTGCCAAGCAGTGGGGGCAGAGCCGGCAAAGGCGACCGCCCATCTGGGCCGCGGTGGAGTTTCGTACTTTGCCTCTGGGACCACTGCTGTCGATCAGATCGTTTGTTAAGAGTAGTGGAGATGATTTGAAACAACCTGCTTTCGCGAACTGGTCCTAGGTTTTTCCATCGACCTCCACAAAAGCACACGCCCAAGTACAATTCTCTGGACTCCCTAGGTCGTTGCTTGATCAGGAGGGGGGGGGGGGGGAAGCTCAACTTTAACATTTGGATAGTGTGACGAGTCCCTCGTTCTTCCTGCTACGGACCGGCCAGTGGGTGTGGCTGGGAGACTCATCAAGTGAACCATGTACACCCTTGTGCTTCCCCTCTATAGAAAGCTTGGGCTTTGTTTGGCGTGCGGTGTGTTGCTTTGCTCCTGGAGTGCTTTTGGTTTTGATTTTGGTCTTTGTTTATTTTGAGTTCCTTATTCATTTAAATGTGGTTCTGTCTGATGTTTGGTTATTGATGTGTCTGACAGAAATTGTGTTTAGTTTTTGTTGATTTCTTGTTTCATATATTTCTCTTATTTATGCTGATAAATCTCTTTTCGTTGCAACCTACCAAGCTGCCTATGTCCTCCGTTTCATTTGTCACGGCTTTGAGCCGGTCGTGACAATAGCGACCACGGGGTCATTTAGAAAACGAGCCATGAGGTCGAGTGCCCCCAAAAGCCTGTCGTCCCTGAAGGGAAAACTCAGAACTTTGCGAAACCAGGCGAGCGCACGCAACACCCGATTCCCATAAAAGGGGCGTGCAAACACACCTACGGAGGCCACAGACAACGCTACGACTGTTAGAAACCACAGGTTCTCTGCGGTCATTTCACCTAATCTTCTTTCAACCAGTATGTCCAGGAGAGAAGCGCGAACGCAGTCCCCCACTACCATAAATTATGCAGTCGAGATTCCCACATTTGGGGGAATTCGCAGGGGTCAGCACAACCGGAGTGCAATGGCCAGAGCCTCGCTTCCTGGGTGAACCCACCTTCCTGATCATGGTGTCTCCCCTGCCAGGTAAGTATGAGTCCCCAGGCCTCCAGTCAGAGAGCTACCCTATCCCTCTTTGCCGTCCTCATCAACGGTGACCCCCCTCCCCCACCCCAAGCAAAGGAAGGGCGTGTCCCTTCCATTACTTGACTGCGATTTCCGTGACCATGCCTTCAAGCCGGCAAACTGCCAAGCACCTACAGGTGCTGGTCGTATGATTAGAATGTCATCAAAAAGTTGAAGTTTCTTTCACTAATTCCTTTCAAAAAGTCAAACTTGTATATTATGTACATTGCACACAGACTGATATATTTCAAATGTTTATTTCTTTTAATTTTGATGATTATAACTGACAACTAAGGAAAATCCCAAATCCGGTATCTCAGCAAATTTAGAATATTACTTAAGACCAATACAAAGAAAGGATTTTTAGAAATCTCCAGTCATGGAGTCGATCGGTCTGTGGCACTGCTCAGGAAGGTGTCCCTATGAGAGCCCAGGTTGCTCTGATAGTTGGCCTTCAGCTCTTCTTAATTGTTGGGTCTGGCATATGGCATCTTCCTCTTCACAATACCCCGTAGATTTTCTCTGGGGTTTAGGTCAGGCGAGTTTGCTGGCCAATTAAGAACAGAGGATACCATGGTCCCCTGTACAACCGGGTACTGGTAGCTTTGGCACTGTGTGCAGGTGCCAAGTCCACCATTGGGAAATGACCCCACGATCTGCATCTCCATAAAGTTGGTCAGCAGCAGGAAGCATGGGAAGTGCTCTAAACACTTTCCTCTGGTATACGGCTGCGTTGACCTTGGACCTCAGAAAACACAGTGGGCCAACACCAGCAGATGACATGGCACCCCAAACCATCACTGACTGTGGAAACTTTTAGGCTGGCCCTCAAGCGACGTGGATTGTGTGGCCCTCTCCTCTCTTCCTCCAGACTCTGGGACCCCGATTTCCAAAGGAAATGCCAAATTGACTTTCATCCAGAGAACGTAACTTTGGACCACTCAGCAGCAGTCCAGTCCTTTTTGCCGAGGCGCCTCTGACGCTTCATCTGTTGTTCAAGAGTGGCTTGACACAACTGAGAGCAGAGACAGCTGAAAACCATGTCTTGCATACGTCTGTGCGTAGGGGTTCTTGAAGCACTGACTCCAGCTGCAGTCCACTCTTTGTGAATCTCCCCCACATTTTTTGAATGGGTTCTAGTTTCTACAGTCCTCTCCAGGGGTGCTTGGTCGTATCCCTATTGCTAGTACACTTTTTTTTCTACCACATCTTTTCCTTCCCTTCGCCTCTCTATTAATGTGCTTGGACACAGAGCTCTGCGAACAGCCAGCCTCTTTTGCCAATGACCTTTTGTGTCTTGGCCTCCTTGTGCAAGGTGTCAGTGGTCTGTCTTTTGGACAACTGTCAAGTCAGCAGTCTTCCCCACCGCTGACTGTGTAGCCTACAGAACTAGACTGAGAGACCATTTAAAGGCCTTTGCAGGTGTTTTGAGTTAATTAGCTGATAAGAGTGTGTGGCACCAGAGTGTCTTCAATATTGAATACCTTTTCACAATATTCTAATTTTCCTGAGATATGACTGACTTTACTGGATTTTCCATGGTTGTCAGCTATACTCATCAAAATGAAAAAGAAATAAACATGTGAAACCTCTCAGTCTGTGTATTTGTAATGAATGAATATGATATATACAAGTTTCACTTTTTGAAAAGGGAATTAGTGAAATAAATCAACTTTTTGATGACATTCTAATTATATGACCAGCACCTGTACACGAGCTGCGGTCCTTTAGACCAGTGGTTCCCATCAGTCAGGCGTGTTTGATTAGATGTCTCCCTGATCAAACACACCCGATCAACTCATCAGCTCCGTTGGTAAAGACTCCAAGACCTCAGACGGGCGCATCAGACAAGAGTGACATTCAGGAGACGTGCAGTGCTGGTTTGGGAACCGCTGCTTTGGAACAACGGCGACCGTTTCATAAAGGGTGCGAAGACGGTGCCACCCTGCCAGCCATGCCCCACCGCAGGTACATAGAGAACTCCCTTGTGAAGCTCCAGCGACATTCCCTCTGCTATTAACCATAACGATTTGCAGTCCCCCAAAAGGGGAAGCACACCGTTCCTGGAGACACTGCAATACCAGGTCGATGCGTGGAGTGGACGGAGCAAGCCCCGGTTCCGGCTCCCATGAGCCAAAAATCCATTTAATATGTAGTCCCCAGATAGGGAGACGTATCAGATATTAAACTGATAAGAACAGATACTACACACTTGATCTTAGCCAAAGGCCGAGAAGCGATGCCGTTGCCAAGCAGTGGGGGCAGAGCCGGCAAAGGCGACGCCCATCTGGGCCGCGGTGGGTTTCGTACTTTGCCTCTAGGACCACTGCTGTCCCCGATCAGATCGTTTGTTAAATAGTGGAGTATGATTTGGAAACAACCTGCTTTCGCGAACTAGGGTCCTAGGTTGTTCCATCGACCTCCACAAAAGCACCGCAGTACTGAATTCTCTGGACTCCCTAGGTCGTTCTTGATCAGGAGGGGGGAAAAAAAAAAAGCTCAGCTTTAACATTTGGATAGTGTGACGAGTCCCTCGTTCTTCCTGCTCTGACCGGCCAGTGGGTGTGGCTGGAGACTCATCAAGTGAACCATGTACACCCGTGCGCTTTCCCTCTATAAAGCTTGGGCTTTGTTTGGCGTGGTGTGTTGCTTGCTCCTGGGTGCTTTGGTTTTGATTTTGGTCTTTGTTTATTTTGAGTTCCTTATTCATTTAAATGTGGTTCTGTCTGATGTTTGGTTATTGATGTGTCTGACAGAAATTGTGTTTGGTTTTGTTGATTTCTTGTTTCATATATTTTCTTATTTATGCTGATAAATCTCTTTTCGTTTAGCTTCTACCCAAGCTGCCTATGTCCCTCCGTTTCATTTGTCACGGCTTTGAGCCCGAAGTCCGTGACACTAGCGACCACGGGGTCATTTAGAAAACGGCCATTGGTCGAGTGCCCCCAAAAGCCTGTCGTCCCTGAAGGAAAACTCAGAACTTTGCGAAACCAGGCGAGCTGCACGCAAGCACCCGATTCCATAAAAGGGGCGTACAAACACACACGGAGCCACAGACAACGCATTCGACTGTTAGAAAGCCACAGGTTCTCTCGGCACCACCTAATCTTCCTTTCAACCAGTATGTCCAGGGGAGAGCGCGGGCTGCAGTCCCCCACTACCATAAATGTATGCAGTCAGAGATTCCCACATTTGGAGGAATTCGCAGGGGAATCCCAGCACAACCCCGGAGTGCAATGGCCGAGCCTCGCCCTGCAGGTGAACCACCTTCCTGATCATGGTGTCTCCCCCTGCCAGGTAAGTATGAGTCCCCAGGCCTCCAGTCAGAGGCTACCACCTATCCCTCTTTGCCGTCCTCATCGTAACGGTGACCCCCTCCCCCACCCCAAGCAAAGGAAGGGCGTGTCCCTTCCATTACTTGACTGCGATTTCCGTGACCATGCCTTCAAGCCGGCAAACTTTGCCAAGCACCTACAGGTGCTGGTCGTATGATTAGAATGTCATCAAAAAGTTGATTTCTTTCACTAATTCCTTTCAAAAAGTCAAACTTGTATATTATGTACATTGCACACAGACTGATATATTTCAAATGTTTATTTCTTTTTTAATTTTGATGATTATAACTGACAACTAAGGAAAATCCCAAATCCGGTATCTCAGCAAATTTAGAATATTACTTAAGACCAATACAAAGAAAGGATTTTTAGAAATCTTGGCCAACTGAAAACTATAAACATACTGAAAAGTATGAGCGTGTGCAGCACTCAATACTTAGTTGGGGCTACTTTTGCCTGAATTACTGCAGCAATGCGGCGTGGCATGGAGTACGATCGGTCTGTGGCACTGCTCAGGTGTTATGAGAGCCCAGGTTGCTCCTGATAGTGGCCTTCAGCTCTTCTTAATTGTTGGGTCTGGCATGCCTGGCATCTTCCTCTTCACACAACCTACCCCGTAGATTTTCTATGGGGTTAAGGTCAGGCGAGTTTGCTGGCCAATTAAGAACAGGGATACCATGGTCCTTAAACCGGCAGTACTGGTAGCTTTGGCACTGTGTGCAGGTGCCAAGTCCTGTTGGGAAATGAAATCTGCATCTCCATAAAGTTGGTCAGCAGCAGGAAGCATGAAGTGCTCTAAAACTTCCTGGTATACGGCTGCGTTGACCTTGGACCTCAGAAAACACAGTGGGCCAACACCAGCAGATGACATGGCACCCCAAACCATCACTGACTGTGGAAACTTTTAGGCTGGCCCTCAAGCGACGTGGATTGTGTGCCTCTCCTCTCTTCCTCCAGACTCTGGGACCCCGATTTCCAAAGGAAATGCCAAATTGCACTTTCATCAGAGAACGTAACTTTGGACCACTCAGCAGCAGTCCAGTCCTTTTTGTCGAGGCGCCTCTGACGCTGTCTGTTGTTCAAGAGTGGCTTGACACAAGGAACGAGACAGCTGAAAACCATGTCTTGCATACGTCTGTGCGTAGGGGTTCTTGAAGCACTGACTCCAGCTGCAGTCCACTCTTTGTGAATCTCCCCCACATTTTTGAATGGGTTCTGTTTCCACAGTCCTCTCCAGGGTGCGGTTATCCCTATTGCTAGTACACTTTTTTTTCTACCACATCTTTTCCTTCCCTTCGCCTCTCTATTAATGTGCTTGGACACAGAGCTCTGCGAACAGCCAGCCTCTTTTGCAATGACCTTTTGTGTCTTGGCCTCCTTGTGCACCAAGGTGTCAGTGGTCGTCTTTTGGACAACTGTCAAGTCAGCAGTCTTCCCCATGACTGTGTAGCTTCTACAGAACTAGACTGAGAGACCATTTAAAGGCTTCTTCTGCAGGTGTTTTTAAAAAGGAGTTAATTAGCTGATAAGAGTGTGTGGCACCAGGTTGTGTTCATTATTGATCCTTTTCACAATATTCTAATTTTCTGAGATAGTGACTTTGGGATTTTCCATAGTTGTCAGCTATACTCATCAAAATGAAAAGAAATAAACATGTGAAACCTCTCAGTCTGTGTGTAATGAATGAATATGATATATACAAGTTTCACTTTTTGAAAGGAATTAGTGAAATAAATCAACTTTTTGATGACATTCTAATTATATGACCAGCACCTGTACGAGCTGCGGTCCTTTAGTACCAGTGGTTCCCATCAGTCAGGCGTGTTTGATTAGATGTCTCCCTGATCAAACACACCGATCCAACTCATCCAGCTCGTTGGTAAAGACTCCAAGACCTCAGACGGGCGCATCAGACAAGAGTGACATTCCAAGACGTGCAGTGCTGGTTTGGGGAACCGCTGCTTTGGAACAACGGCGACCGTTTCATAGAGGGTGCGAGACGGTTGCCACCCCTGCCAGCCACCCCACCGCAGGTACATAGAGACTCCTTGTGAAGCTCCAGCGACATTCCCTCTGCTATTAACCACAACGATTTGCAGTCCCCCAAAAGGGGAAGCACACCGTTCCTGGAGACACTGCAATACCAGGTCGATGCGTGGAGTGGACGGAGCAAGCCCCGGATTCCGGCTCCATGAGCCAAAAATCCATTTAATATGTAGTCCCCAAAGATAGGAGACGTATCAGATATTAAACTGATAAGAACAGATACTACACTTGATCTTAGCCAAAAGGCCGAGAAGCGATGCCGTTGCCAAGCAGTGGGGGCAGAGCCGGCAAAGGCGACAGCCCATCTGGGCCGCGGTGGGTTTCGTACTTTGCCTCACTAGGACCACTGCTGTCGATCAGATCGTTTGTTAAAATAGTCTGGAGATGATTTGAAACAACAACATGCTTTCGCGGGCTTGGTCCTAGGTTTTTCCATGGAAACCTCCACAAAAGCACCGCAGTACAATTCTCTGGACTCCCTAGGTCGTTCTTGATCAGGAGGGGGGGGGGGGGGGGGGGGAAAAGCTCAACTTTAACATTTGGATAGTGTGACGAGTCCCTCGTTCTTCCTGCTACGGCCGGCCAGTGGGTGTGGCTGGGAGACTCATCAAGTGAACCATGCATACACTTCCGTGCTTCCCCTCTATAAAGCTTGGGCTTTGTTTGGCGTGGTGTGTTGCTTGCTCCT